>NC_133621.1:212305252-212532752 GCF_048593235.1 Sminthopsis crassicaudata
CTAATAATCTTTGGAACTCACACTCTGGGGCCCAGTAGTTTCTTGATGCCTATGTGATTGCAAATTTACCTAGTTCATTATATCAAATTGGGACCAGACTTTCATGGCAAACTATTCTTCATCCTATTTATTCATCCATTCAAGCTATCTTATTTTCTTCTTGATGGTGCATTTCTTTTTGGTTTCTACCTTTTCTTCTATCCTTTTTCCACTCCAATATCCCTCCTGACAATATCATTTTTGATTGTACAGTCTGAGGTCAAAATTGCAATTCCTCCTTTTTGAAAGTTGACTGAAATATAAAATATTGTGCTTTATAGTGTCATTTTTTATAATGTTCTCATTGTCTCTCAATTGTAATCCTTCTCTGGAAGGAGATTTCTTTTCTGTATTTCTTTTTCCTCTGTGTGCAGGTTTCTTGGGAGGCTTCTGGAGCCTCCAGCCAGCCTCTTCTTCTTCCTGAATCCTGGCTCTAAATCTCCTCCAGCTCTTGTCCTTCCCCAATCCAGACTGCTTGTCCCAACTCAATCTCTCTTCCAAACTCAAAGTCTCAGTCCAGACTGACTTGAGACTCAATGTTGCCTTCTTTTATCCTGAAAGAGAATGGGCTTGTGAGAACTCAGGGGCTTGTGGAAATACTTCAGCCAATGATCTTGCTCCTTTTAAAGGTGTAAACTCCTTTAAATATGTAAACTCCTTTTCAGAAGTCTAAAGGTGTAAACTCCTTTTAAAGGTTTGAACTAAAGATGTGAATTCTGAGCTAGAGAATTGTTTAGACAACCTGAGTTATCACCTTGTAATCCTAACAATTTTTATCATATAAGTCTATATAATTTCAATGTATTTTTCATATTAAGGAAATAAAAAAAATCAATTCCTTAATTCTTTTTCTTTTTAATGTCAAGGATTATAATATTATATACATATATAATACATTTGTATTTTCTTAATTAAATATAGATGCAAATTTTCCTATTCTCTCAAGCCAAGAATTAATCTCTTGTGGTTTATGTTGCTTACATCAAACTAAGTCTAGATACCTCTACTTACCTGCATTCCCTTTATTCCAGTTTAATGATTATTCAATTCAGTTTTATGTCTTTTGGTCTCTGTATGTGTTTCTTTTTCTTTCTGCTTCTGTCTATTTCTGGCTCTGGCTCTCTGCAGTTTTCATTTGTTTTATTCTTTCTGAGATTACACACACACACACACACACACACACACACACACACACACACACACACACACACATCCTGTTTTCCCAATGCAGCAACCTCATATTTTCTTTAATTTTGTTTGTGCCATTAATTATGATGCTTTCCCCAAAATAATAGTTTTCCTTCTGCCCACCTTTCTTATTCTCTCTTCTAAGAGATGTTATAGGCTAAGGGTTCTGAACATTTATATTTATTTATGTATATATATATATATATATATATATATATATATATATATATATATATATATATATATATACACTGTCAGTTTGGTGAAGCTCATTTGTGATGAGTGATCATTGCTTAAGAGATTCTTAAATGCAAAAAATAAAATACACAGGATTGCAAAAACCACCAATAATATTGAAATAAAGCTATTGAACCAAACAAAAAATTAAGAACTCCTAAAGGATGTATTTAGAATAAGGCCAATTTTTGATTAAAATAGTGACTTGTGATAATAAATGCTCTATAACTGTGGTCTGGAGGAAGTCTCCTGTTCTTTACCCTTTCTTGATTATATTTTTGGCTGTCAGGTTATTCTTCTTTTGTATTTGTGAACCCTGTTCCACTCTTTCTTAGTCATACTTTCCTGAAATCTCAAATATTCCTTCTCTCTTAGTAGGACTTATTAGCAAAAAACCAAAACCAAAAACAAAAACATGACTGCCTTAGAAAACATTGCTTCCCCATAAATCCAGAAAAACTCATTGTACATCTCACCTCCTTTCTCCTCTTCATGCTGGCACCCATCCCTTGCTTTTTATGTCCTTTGTTTTCTTCTCTTTAATCTGCACTTCACCCCCTCCTTCAGCCTATATTCTAATAATTTTAAAAATAGGGGAAATCCTTTCAACCACCTCATGGTTGGTCTTGAATGGCTTTTGCTTTCCCACTATCCCCACCTCTCTTTTCTATCTTTGCAGAATTCCTCTATATTACCCTATCACCTATAATACTAGTGAATAAATGGCATTTTAAAAATAAACTACTCATTCACTTCTTCCAATTGTTCTTTTTATTTATTGCTGCCTTCAAAATGTGTTCTTCAATGTTATAGCACTGAAACTTAAATATAATGTTTATCAGGTCAGTTTGGAATTTTTTTTCATGTGGATTGTATTGATCTGCATTTTTTTACCTGCTCCTGCTATTTGAGGGCATTTTTTTCTGTATGATTATTTAAAATATCTATTTAGATTCCCTTTTTCATTTTTTCTGCACTCTAGACTTCATATTTTCTTTTCAGACTACCTTAAAGTTCAGTGTTTTTGTTTTATACAATTCTCATGCATTCTTCCAGTCTTAGTCTTTATTTTCCTTTTTAAAATTTCTTTCATTATTTTTCTTTCTAATTCTATGTTTTTGCTTTCAATATTGTCATTTTAATTGTGAAAAATAGGTTTTTTCATTCAGTATTTTCCAGGCTCTGGTTAAAATTGTTCTAATTTCTTTCCTTTGTTTCTTCTTTATTTTCATTCAATGCTTTGTTTTCTCTTTTTTAAAATTAATTTTATAATTATAAAACTTTTTGACAGTATATATGCATGAGTAATTTTTAATAACATTATCCTTTGTATTCATTTTTCCAAATTTTCCCCTCCCTCCTTCTACTCCCTCCCCTAGATGACAGGCAATCCCATACATTTTACATGTGTTACAGTATAACCTAGATCCAATGTGTATGTGAATCCAATTTTCTTGTTGCACGTTAAGTATTAGATTAATAAGGTATAAGTAAGCTAGATAGATAGACAGTAGTGCTAACAGTTTACATTCAATTCCTAGTGTTCCTTCTCTGGGTGTAGTTGTTTCTGTCCATCATTGATCAACTGGAAGTGAGTTGGATCTTCTTTATTTTGAACATATCCACTTCCATCAGAATACGTCCTCATACAGTATTGTTGTTGAAGTGTATAGCGATCTTCTGGTTCTGCTCATTTCATTCAGCATCAGTTCATGTAAGTCTCTCCAAGCCTCTCTGTATTCCTCCTGCTGGTCATTTCTTACAGAGCAATAATATTCCATAACCTTCATATACCATAATTTACCCAACCATTCTCCAATTGATGGACATCCATTCATCTTCCAGTTTCTAGCCACTACGAAAAGAGCTGCCACAAACATTTTGGCCCATATAGGTCCCTTTCCCCACTTTAGTATTTCTTTGGGATATAAGCCCAGTAGTAGCACTGCTGGATCAAAGGGTATGCACAGTTTGATAACTTTTTGGACATAGTTCCAAATTGCTCTCCAGAATGGTTGGATTTTTTCACAACTCCACCAACAATGTATTAGTGTCCCACTTTTCCCACATCCCTTCCAACATTCATCATTATTTGTTCCTGTCATCTTAGCCAATCTGATAGGTGTGTAGTGCTATCTCAGAGTTGTCTTAATTTGCATTTCTCTGATCAGTAGTGATTTGGAACACTCTTTCATGTGAGTGGATATAATTTCAATTTCATCATCTGAGAATTGTCTGTTCATATCCTTTGACCATTTATCAATTGGAAAATGGTTTGATTTCTTATAAATTAGGGTTAGTTCTCTATATATTTTGGAGATGAGGCCTTTATCAGAACCTTTAACTGTAAAAATATTTTCCCAATTTGTTACTTCCCTTCTAATCTTGTTTGCATTAGTTTTGTTTGTACAGAAACTTTTTAGTTTGATGTAATCAAAATCTTCTATTTTGTGATAAATAATGATCTCTAGTTCTCCTCTGGTCATAAAGTCCTTCCTCCTCCACAGGTCTGAGAGGTAGACTATCTTCTGTTCCTCTAATCTATTTATGATCTCATTCTTTATGCCTAAATCATGGACCCATTTTGATCTTATCTTGGTATATGGTGTTAAGTGTGGATCCATATCTAATTTCTGCCATACTAATTTCCAGTTTTCCCAACAGTTTTTTTCAAATAATGAATTTTTATCCCAGATGTTATTATCTTTGGGTTCGTCAAATACTAGATTGCTATAGTTGTACCCTTTTTTGTCCTTTGTACCTAATCTGTTCCACTGATTGACTGGTCTATTTATTAGCCAATACCAAATGGTTTTGGTAACTGCTGCTATATAATATAGCTTTAGATCAAGTACAACTAGACCACCTTCATCTAACTTTTTTTTCATTAATTCCCTTGAAATTCTTGACCTTTTATTCTTCCATATGAACTTTGTTGTTATTTTTTCTAGGTAACTAAAATAGTTTCTTGGGAGTCTGATTGGTATAGCACTAAATAAATAGATTAGTTTGGGGAGTGTTATCATCTTTATTATATTCGCTCAGCCTATCATGAGCACTGGATATCTTTCCAATTATTTTAACTTGACTTTATTTTTGTCACAAGTGTTTTATAATTTTGCTCGTATAATTCTTGACTATTTTTTGGTAGATGGATTCCCAAATATTTTATGCTCTCGACATTTGTTTGGAATGGGATTTCTCTTTGTATCTCTTGCTGTTACATTTTGTTGGTGATGTATAAAAATTCTGAGGATGTATGTGGAGTTATTTTGTATCCAACAACTTTGCTAAAGTTGTGAATTATTTCTAATAACTTTTTATTGGAATCCCTGGGCTTCTCTAAGTGTACCATCATATCATCTGCAAAGAGTGACAGTTTGATTTCCTCATTACCTACTCTTATTCCTTTAATCTCTTTCTCGACTCTTATTGCCGAGGCTAGCATTTCTAATACAATATTGAATAGTAATGGTGACAGTGGACAACCTTGTTTCACTCCTGATCTTACAGGGAAAGGTTCAAGTTTATCTCCATTAAATATTATGCTTACTGATGGTCTTAAATATATGCTCCTGACTATTCTAAGGAATAGTCCATTTATTCCTATACTGTCAAGTGTTTTTAGTAGGAATGGATGTTGGATTTTATCAAATGCTTTTTCTGCATCTATCGAGATGATCATATGGTTTTTATTAATTTGATTATTAATATGGTCAATTATACTAATATTTTTCTTAATATTAAACCAGACCTGCATTTCTGGTATAAATCTTACTTGATCATAGTGTATTATCCTGGGGATGGTTTTCTGACATCTTTTTGCTAATGTCTTATTTAAGATTTTAGCATCAATATTCATTAAGGAAATTGGTGTATAGTTTTCTTTCTCAGTTTTCGATCTACCTGGTTCAGGTATCAGTACCATGTCTGTGTCATAAAAGGAGTTTGGTAGGACTCCTTCAATCCCTATTTTTTCAAATAGTTTATATAACACTGGGGCTAATTGTTCTTTAAATGTTTGGTAGAATTCATCTGTAAATCCATCTGGTGCTGGGGATTTTTTCCTGGGGAGCTGATTAATAGCTTGTTCTATTTCTTTTTCTGAAATGGGACTATTTAAGCAATTTATCTCCTCCTCTGTTAATCTAGGAAGCCTATATTTTTGGAGGTAGTCATCACTTCACTTAAGTTATCAAATTTATTGGCATAAATTTGGGCAAAGTAACTCTTTATTTATCTAATTTCCTCTTCATTGGTGGAAAAATCCCCCTTTTCATTTGTAAGACTAACAATTTGATTTTTCTCTTTCCTTTTTCTGACCAGATTTACCAAAGGTTTATCTATTTTATTGGCTTTTTCATAAAACCAGCTCTTGGTTTTATTTATTAATTCAATCTTTTTTTTTTTACTTTCAATATTATTGATTTCTCCTTTTAATTTTAGTATTTCAAGTTTAGTTTTTGGTTGGGGGTTTTTAATTTGGTCTTTTTCTAGCCTTTTTAAGTTAAAGGCCCAATTCATTAATCTTCTTTTTCTCTATTTTATTCAAATAAGCCTCTAAAGATATAAAATTTCCCCTTATTAGTGCTTTAGCTGCATCCCACAAATATTGGTATGATGTCTCATTGTTGTCATTATCTTGGGTGAAATTATTAAATGTTTCTATAATTCGCTGTTTCACCCAGTCATTCTTTAAAATGATATTATTCAGTTTCCAATTACTTTTTGGTCTATTTACCCCTAACTTCTTATTGAATGTAGTTTTTATTGCACTGTGATCTGAGATGAAGGCATTTACTATTTCTGCCTTCCTGCATTTAATTTTGAGATCATTATGTCCCAATATATGGTCAATTTTTATAGGTTCCATGAACTGCTAAGAAGAAAGTGTACTCCTTTCTATCACCATTCAGTTTTCTCCAAAGGTCTATCATACCTAGTTTTTCTAATATTATATTTACTTTTTAAATTTCTTTCTTATTTGTTTTGTGGTTTGATTTGTCTAATTCTGAGAGTGCAAGGTTGAGATCGCCCATTATTATTGTTTTGCTATCTATTTCTTTTTGCAACTCTCTTAATTTTTCCTTTAGGAAGTTAGATGCTATATCACTTGGTTTAGTATTTATTTACTTTAGTATTGATATGGCTTCATTGTCTATGCTACCTTTTAGCAGGATATAGTTTCCTTCCTAATCTCTTTGAATTAGATCAATTTCTGCTTTTGCCTGATCTGAGATAAAGATGGCAAGCCCTGCTTTTTTGTCTTTACCTGAAGCATAATAGATTCTGCTCCAACCTTTTACCTTTATTCTGTATGTATCTCCCTGCTTTAAGTGTGTTTCCTGTAAACAGCATATTGTAGGGTTCTGACTTTTGATCCAGTTTGCTATCTGCAGCTGTTTAATGGGAGAGTTCATCCCATTCACATTTACAGTTAAAATTACTAATTCTGTATTTCCTGCCATCATATTATCCCCGGATTATGCTTTTTTTTATCCCTTGACCCTCCCAAACCCCTTCCCCAATATTTATAGACTCCACTTGTAACGCACAGCCCTCCCTTTTTAGTATCCATTCCCCCTCCTTTTAAGTCCCTTCCCCTTTCTTGTACCTTTCCCTTATTCCCCTTTTCCTTTTCCCTTTTCCTCTCCCTCCTTTTAACGAGGTGAGAGAGGATTCTCTGAAAAACAAATATGTCAATTATTTACTCTTTGAGCCTACTCTGATTAGAGTAAGATTCACACAATGTTTCTCCCCCTCTCTAAATTCCCTCAGATGTGGTAGATTTTCTATGCCTCTTCCTGGGATGTAGTTTCCCTCTCTTTATTTCTCTTTCCCCTTTTTCTGATACTATCCCCTTCCATTTACTACTTCCTTTTTTTTTAATATTATATCAGTAAAATCAAATTATCCATGCGTAATTTCTGTATATGCACAACAGAGATACAGTTCTCAAGAGTTCTTTTTACCTTTTTTCTGCTTCTCTTTAGTCTTGTGCATGTAGATCAAATTTTTTGTTTGTCTGTTTTTTTTTTTTTTCCTTAGAAACAAATGGAATTTCTTTGTTTCATCAAATGACCATCTTCTTCCATGGAAGAAAATGCTAAACTTAGCTGGATAGTTTATTCTTGGTTGCAATTCTTGTTCTTTTGCCTTTTGGAATATCAGGTTCCAGGCACTTGGATCCTTTAATGTGGAGGCAGCCAGATCTTGACTGACACTTATTGTGGAATCTTGATATTTGAATTGTTTTTCCTTGATGCTTGCAATATTTTTTCCTTAGTTTTGTAGTTCTGCAGCTTAGCCACAATGTTCCGTGGAGTTCTTTTTTTAGGGTCTTTTTCAGAAGGTGCTCGATGAATTCTTTCAATGCCTATTTTCCCTTCTGTTTCTATTATTTCTGGACAGTTCTCTTGGATGATTTCCTATAAAATAGAATTTAGGCTCTTTTTTTTATCATAGTTTTCAGGAAGTCCAATGATCCTCAGATTATCTTTCCTAGATCTATTTTCCTAGATCAGGTCTATAGATTTTCCCAGTAAGTATTTGATGTTATTCTCCAGCTTTTCTTTTATTTTCTTTTCTTTTTCTTTTTCTGTTTTGTTTTGTTTTGTTTTGTTTTGTTTTGTTTGACTGATTTTTGGTTTCTCAATGAATCATTCATTTCCATTTGTTCCGTCCTGATTTTTAATGAGTTATTTTCTTCATTCACATTTTTTAGTTCTTTTTGTATATACCCAATTGAGTTTTTAAATGAATTATTTTGCTCTGTTGATTTTTTTTTCCATTTTACTAAATTTTTTTAGAGAGTTATTTTCTTTTTCCAATTCAGAAATCCTACTTTCTTGAGAATTTTTTATCTTTTCCAATTCAGAAATTCTACTTTCCTGTGATTTTTTAACCTTTTCTAATTCACAAATTTTGTTTCCCTGCACCTCGTGTGAATTCTTTACTTTTTCCAACTCATATTTCAGGATGTTGCTATTCTCTATCATAGCTTCTCTTTCCTTTCCCCATTTTTCTTCAAACTCTCTTAACTTTTTAATATTCTCTTCTAGGAGAGAGTTATGTGATGGGGGGCAGGTATCATTCCCCTTTAGGGTGTTATCTGGAGACTGTCTGGTATTAGCTTCCTCAGGGGTGGATACCCACTCTTTCTCTGTGTAGAAGGTGTCAATTGTTCTCTTCAGCTTCTTACTCATTGTTAAAAATCTGTTGGGGTTTGCCCTTGGGGTAAGAAGTTTATTTATTTATTTATTTACCAGATTCCTCCCAGACCGGAGGTAGAATGCCACAACCCTGTTCCTGAGGTAAGAGAGAGCTCTGGGAGAGAGTTCCCCTACCTCCTCCCGGAAATACCTCAGAGGTGGTTAGCAGGGCTGAGCTGTGAGGAGTGCCCAGTGAAGGACCCCTCTCTGTAGCCTAGCGACTGCCCTGAGGTTTAAGGTTGAACAGTGAAAGCATCACAAACCCCAGCTAATGCCTCCTGTGGGGCCATGGATATCAGCAGCTGATGTGAAAATCCCCTGCACTCAAACTGGAAGTGTCCCTGCTTCAAAGGTTCTGCTTCTCTGGGAGTTCTGCTTCTCTGGGAATTCCACTGCTGCTAGAAATCCACTGCCTCAGGCTGAGCCCCAAACTATGTGGATTACAGCCTGCCTTGGGCTGTGTACCTGCTGTTGAGGCTCTTAATTACCCCAAGGAGTAGCCCCGGGCAACAGAAGGCATCTGCACAGCTGTGTGGAGATCTATTAGGTCACTTCCAGATTGGGATGGTTTAAGGATCTGGCTTTATATTTTAAAGTGGCTTGATTTCTATTCTGAACTGCTGTTTTATAAGCAGAGAAGAGCTAACAGCCTGTGCCAGATTCCTTTATCTCAGTGGCTTCTCTGGTCCTAGAGTTCTCCCCAGCCCGATCGGCACAGTGTGCTAGCACTCAACCCTGTCTGTGCTGGTCTTTTTTTTTCCTCCCCTCGGAACCGACCTTTTCTGTTGAAATTCCATATTCTGTTCAGCTGGTAAATTGTGCTTCTAATCCTTATGGTTTTTATCAGTCCAGCATTATTTTTGAGGCTGATTTAGCTAATTGGTAATGAGGGAAGAGGGGAGCTTACAAATTCGCATGTATCTTCTCCGCCATCTTGGCTCTGCCTGCTTTGTTTTCTCTTGTGAACCCTTCTAGAATTTCTTGAAATGTCTCTATTATAATTTCATGGTGCCTTGCAAAGTCTGTCATATTATCTTTCTGTTCCTGAGGCAATTTCAACTCAATTTCCTTTCTTCGGTTAATTGTTCATTTCACCATTTTTTCATATTTTGCCTGTTTTTATGTCTGATTTTTTTTTCTCTTTAACCTTTGTTGTAAAACCTTTCCCTGCTTAAGGCATGTATTATTGTGGCTCTCCTCCAGTCCTTGATACTATTATCTATTCTGACTCTTGATATTAGATGAGAGTTCTGTTCTGTAAGCAGTGGGAGTGACCTAATTGTGTCAATATTGCTATGTCTAAGAAACCACTGGACCTATTGTGTACCCTTATCAATTCCACTCTTTTCAGTTCCACTTTCTGTGAGACTAATTTTTTTTTTTTTTTTAAGACCCTAACATTATATTTTGGTTTTGGTAGTGAATGGGTTTCACAGAACACTGTTTTTGGCTGAGTACTTTTTTACACTCTCTTTCTCTTGGTTATCTATTTCTTCTTCATCTTTATTAAATAGCTGTATCTGGTGCTTCACTTCAGGATTCCTCCCTATGATCCAATTACACAATTTGCTTCTCAGGATAGAATGAGATAAACAACATAAATCGCTTTGTAATCCCAAAGTGCTGGATAAATAGCTGCTATTAATCTATGACAGACAGAGGGGAAACATCATGTTTCTCTTTCAATTTTTGTTTCAAAAGATTAATAGTCTTATTCAACAAATTAATGTATTTAACAAATATTTATTGAGTTTTCTATTAGACATTTGGACAGCTAAGGTGACACAGTGCTAGGTCTGGATTAGAAAACTCATTTCCATGGGTTCAAATCTGGCCTCAGATTTACTAGCTTCATTTAATCACATTTGTTTCAGTTTCTCAGCTGTAAAATGTGTTGGAAAAGGAAAAGGCAAGTCATTTCAGTATCTTTGCCAAGAAAACCCCAAATGAGGTCATAAAGAGTCAGACATGACTAAAAAAATGACTGAACAACAATTACAATTATCAGGCATTGTGAGAGATCAAAGGAAGTTATGCTGTGTTCCTGTCTTCATGATTCTTATAATTTAATAGAGGAAGTATTATATAGGAATAGTAAATAAAAGATTATAGAATAATAGAAATTTGAATCTTCCTGATTCCAAGTCCAGTGCTTTATTCACTGTACTACCCTCTCTGTCCTGATTCTAAACCTAACACTTAGTATACTACTTATACTGAGTAAAGGTAAATTTTCTTTTTCTTTTTTTTTTCAGAAAAGGGAGCTTTACCTTCTCTTAATATGGGGGATCAGTTTTGGCTTTCACAGAGGATTCAGGATATACGTTAATACTGGTATGGCTAAGAATCAAACAAATAGAGCTGGGGAAAGAA
Organism: Sminthopsis crassicaudata; assembly: GCF_048593235.1. Lineage (NCBI taxonomy): Eukaryota > Metazoa > Chordata > Mammalia > Dasyuromorphia > Dasyuridae > Sminthopsis > Sminthopsis crassicaudata. The sequence continues at coordinate 212,316,301 of NC_133621.1, forward strand.
GGGACTTTTGGAAAGGAATGAACAAATTTGGAGGCTGGATAATTTAAGACAGGTATAGAAAAGAAGCTGATTTGAATGGAACATTGAGTATGTTCAGGGTTGAAAAGGTAAATTAACACGAGATGGATGTGTTATATTTTGACATCTTGGAATCTGATGATAGGCAAGAAGGAGCCACTGAAGATTTTTTAAGCAGAATGGCGGGCAGTATGTATTAATCAGAGTTATGACAATCTGATCAGTTCAGAATTTTCATTTCCATATTCAGGCCATCAAATTGTGTGTTCATGTGTTTCTTTCTGTCTCACTGATATGAAATTCATGAGGTGTACATTTTGTGTCTGAACATTTTTGTGCACACATACATATTCATGTAGAAAATGTATAGTCATATTGAGCAAAGACTCATTTTTACTTACATTTTACATTTTTGCCAAGAAAGTAGCAAATAGAACATGCTTTTGTTTGGTAGGGCAAATTACAGTCCCTCTCCCTTCCCCACTCTGTCTTTCTATCTCTATCTGTCTATCTTTTATTTATTTATTTTTGGTTTTGTTTGATTGCTAGTAATTAAATCTCTTGATATATGTGTCAAAAATGTCACAGTTAAACAATCCAATAGGATTAAACAGCCCTTCATAATTCTAGGCCTACTAAAAAGCAAAAAGAATACCACCTAATCACAACTGTCAGGTCTGACAGTTCCCTTCTTTTCATGGAAAATTCACTTCTTTGATGGTATTAGGAAATGAACCCAAACTATAATTTCCAAAGTTATTTGCAGTGGATCTGTTGTCACTTTTAATAGTCAGACATTTTAAGTATATCACTGAAAATGCTCCCTGTGTTGGTCCTTTTAAAAAAAAATACATGTTTTCTATGTACTCTTTCCTCTCTTCTATAAAAAATGATATTGGAAATATTTGAATTCTTTGCAGTTTCATCATGATAGCTATTGACATATGTCAGCATCTCTGAAAGTTAAGTATTTCTAGTGGTGGAACTATTTCCAGTAATAGATCTAATAATCCCATGTGAATCTCCTTTGACCCATCTCACTTCAACCTGAGCTAAACATTCGGCCTTTCCTCTCATAGTGGTTAGTTACAAATGACTCCAATTTAGTAGTAGGGATTTAATATGACCCATGTTTCCCCTTTAGAGGTCTCATTATTAGAAACTATTTCAGCAAGTGCTGTTAAGGGTGTTGCAAAGGAAACGATATTAGATCTTTCTGCCTCTTGTAGGTTTACTAGAAAAGAGAGGGTAAGGATGGATTGTAGGTAATTACTTCACAGGTAGCTTAAAAAAATCCAATTACAAGATTTCTAATTCAAATAGTCAATATTAACAATGGAAAGGAACAGACATTGTATTTTCCCATTATTATAAAATGGCATTCCACAGAATTCAGTATGGAAAATGCATCTTTGGGGGCTTAATTCCAGATGGGTTTAGTTATAACACACATTCTCTTGTAACCCATCCCTTGACACATATTGTGAAGTCAGCATTAAAATGAAGCTCTGGTGTACAGTCAGTTAATTTCACTAAACAATAAACCAAATTTGAACAGAGTGGATGCAGATATATCTTGTCACTTTTGTTCACAGTTGACTCCATCAGATGTCAATCTATAAATGAGAATACAGACAGGATGCCTTTCAAATGAGAGGAAATTCTTCCTGAATGACAGATCTTATCTTTGCATTTGTTTTGTTTCATTTGGCTTATATTTTTTGGATTTATTTTAAAAGCAAAATAATGTAAGAAATCAGACAATCTTGGTTTGGGGACTGGTTTTGCTCCTATCATATTTTACAAGTCAGTAATATTGGGCAGTCATACTTTTCTCATTTGTAAAAGAGAAATAATATTTATTCTGCAAAATGACAAAGGGAGGGGGCAGCAATTGCAAAGATTTCATTTTAGGCTTTGAGCTACAAATTCAATATGAGCCAATAGTTTATCATGGGAACTCCAAGAGATAATATTATCCATTTAGAGAGATATAGTATATAGAATTAGGGAAGTGATAGTCTCACTGTATTCTGTTGTGACTAAATTTAGAGCAGAGGTGTCAGATTCACAGCTCACAGTCCACAACAAATGACAGCAAAACCTGAGTGCTTGAACCAGATTAAAATGTAATTGGATGGTGTTCAACAAAATAACAAAAATGCAATGCAAACTAAATAATGCTAAGTTATGGTTTCTTATTTTAATATGTGGCCCTTGGGATGATTTCTATTTGGATTCAAAACTTTTTGTCTAGAGTATTGATTCAGTTCTAGATATAGATACATTGGATCATGTCTAAAAGAGAGCTAACTAGGTTAAGAGGGAGGAGGTAATTCTATTAAAGCATCATTTGAAGAGATTGAAGATATTTAGGAAAGCTATGAGACATTGAAGTATCTAAAGGACTGTCACATGGAATATGGGTGAGACTTGCTCTATTTGACACCAGAAAGAACTATGAACAATAGATGGAAGTTACCAAGAAGCAACTTTGAGCTTGATGAAAGGGTAAACTGCTTAACCATTAGAGCTATCTAAAAAGAGAAAAAGCCGCTTTTTGGAAAATTAAAGTCCTCATTACTGGTTAACATTTGCTAATAATTTTATAGTGGTATTTCTTGTTTAAATATTAGCACTATATGTTCTCTGAGCTCTGTTCCAACTATGAAATTACATAACTCTGTATTAGGAAGAAATGAATGAACAAATGAATATATGAATGAAAAAAGAATTTATTAAGTATTAATATTATTATTATTGCTATTTTCAACCTTTGTGATAAACAATGGAGATACAAATACAAAATCCCTCTCATAATGACCTTGGATTTTAGTAGGAATAGATAACACATATGATAGTAAGGAGAATTTTTGGTTTGGAAAAGCATAAGTATGCAACTGGGACAAATGGGAGGATTGATTAATAACTCCTATCCAATCACAATAGTAGTATATATTTGATGACAGTTCCAAAGCTAGAAATAACAGGAAAAAAGGGTTGAGGGTAATGATGCTCATACACATATGGCAGGACATATGGCAATGCCCAATGCTACAGAGGTTGCTGTGGAAGGTATGCAGGGGTTCTCAAACTACAGCCTCACGAGCCAGATGCGGCCCACTGAGGACATTTATGCGGCCTATGGGGTTATAGCAAATGGGCTGAGGGGCAGAGACAGAGTGTGAGTTTTTGTTTTTACTATAGTCGGGCCCTCCAACAGTCTGAGGGACAGTGAATTGGCCCCCTATTTAAAAAGTTTGAGGACCACTGGTAGAGTATATTAAGAAAATGGCAGACATGGAAAGCTAGCTATTTATGAAAAAAAACAAAACAAAACAAAACAAAAAACCAAGAACAGCTACTATGATAGTCCAAGAACTTATCATATTTGAATATCATCTGTTGGATTGAGTACAGCATAGAAAGTCAATAGGTCAGAGTTAAAATATTTGTTTTGCCACTGATATGCTATATGGTTTTAGACAACAGTCTGCTATGTGGCTTTATGTCTTTGAATTTCATTTTTTCTTTATTGAGAAGTTTGCTTTCTTTAAAGAAGTAGCTGAAGTTCCAGTGGATAAAACATTCAGTTTAGAGTCAGGAACTTCTGAGTTCAAATCTGATATCAGACATTAGGTAAGTTACTTCATCTCTCTGTGCCTCAGTTTCCTAAATTTTTAAAATGGGTATAACAGCTCCTTACTCCCAGGGTCATTGTAAGGATTAAGTAAGATAATAAATAAAACAAAACAAAACTCAGCACAGTACCTTACCCATACTAGATGCTATATAAATGCTCATAATTTCCCATTTACAACTTGAATATAATTATTAAGTGAAGATATTATGATTGAACCATCTTTATCCTTTAGACTTCTCAAGTTCATTATGCCCCAAATGAAATTCAGTTTCTTCCCCTCCCCCTCTTCCCGAATCCCCTGGCAAGCTCAATCTTTCTCTGAACTTCAGGATTATTGTCAAGGTCACCACCACTGTTCCAGTCACCAACTATATCCCCAGGGTTGTTATGAAGGGCAGATGAAGTCATGTTCCTCTGGTGAGGAAACTACTTGTTACTGAGCTTTGCACTCCTTTTTCCTTTATTAGACTGAATTTTCTACTCCTTCAATTAAGCCATTTCTTTAATATTTTAGTAGAAATATAATGCACAAATTGAGGAATGTCATAGTTTTGCCTAATGTCTAATTGGTTAGAAACCATCTTGAAAGAGAATGATGTATAGTTCTGGGTGTTACAATTTAAAGAGATATCAGTACCAAGCTGGCATGGATAGTAAGGAGAGAAATCAGGATGATTCTCAAAATAGAAGATTTAGAGCTAGAATAAATTTAACTACTCAGCCAGTCCAGCCTCTTTATTTTGAAGATGGAAAAATAGAGAGAGAGAGGTCAGATTTCAACTCAGTTAATTTTTACTTCAAGGAAAATTCATCATTTTGTCATGTTATCACTTATTGAATACTTTTTCATTCATTCACTAAGAGGGAACTATGTCTTAAAATATGGAAGTGGGATTCCAAAGTAGAGTGTACTGCCATGACAGGTATCGAGTTCTCCATCTTTTCATTTCACTACATTTCACCAAGGGGAGGCTAGGCCACTTATAAAAATGTTGTATAGGGAAAGATCCTATTTGAATTGGACAATTTCTAAAGTACTTAGAGCTCACAGAATATGTGATCCTATAATTTTTCATACTATCGCTCTACTCCTGAGCAATTCTAGGTCCTAAACTTCTTGGGGCATTAAGTAATTAGAAACAAGGAATGTCTTATAAATGATATTGTGCAAGAGATTCCTGGTAACAGTCATATCAGTATTACTTATTTCCTTCGTGTTAAGAAAATATATTTTAGAACTGAAATATATTGGATATGTCAAGAATACCAGAAAAGGTTTGCTTAAATTCTGACAGTTAATATTTTTGCTTGGTCACCCCCTCCCACTGCCAGTTCAGAGATGCTAACAGAATAGTTCAAGTTGTATATCAGAGTACACAGTGCAACTTACAGGTGGAGATAATGATTTGTTCTAACATCCACAGTCAGGTAGTCCCTGACATTCTGCCTAGGAATCATGGCAAAAGAACTTGAAAACAGCATCTCCATATGCCACAATTGCTGAGAATATTCCTCAGACAGATTCTCTTGTCATCCTTCATATGTAGGAGCTCATTAGACACCTAGAGGAAAAACATATGGAGGGAGAAGATGATGATATTGGTAGAAAATGCTGGATAATTGATAGCATATTTATATTCTAAAAGGTCTCACAGTAAACAGTTTATAAGAGCAGACAAGATAGTTATTTCTTTTTCACTCTATCATGGATCAGATAGTCACATAATTCTTATGGCCATAGATAAAATACATTTTCATAATGTTTATCAGTTGCACGGCCAAACAAACAAAATGTTTTCATATTCATTTACATATGAATGTTTCAGTTAACAGATTCTAGGAAATTCATTTATGGGAGAAAAATAATTCTGTAGGGAAATCCTTTTTAGCATTAAAATATTGAATTAACATTTTCCTTTCAAGTATATGGGAGTGTCCAAGGTTATGTATTTTTTCTTTTATTTTGAAATTACCTAAAATAGCCCTATATACACACATATATAAACACATGCATGTTTCCAATGTAGTGTAGAGAGGTGTGAATATGACACACATATAGTTTATATATATGTATGTATATATATATATTTCTGTATATTGTCCCATATACAAATAAGTGATTAAAATTAAATTTTTTTTCTTGGCTAAATGACTAGTTGTCTAAGCCCAGCAAATTTTTCTCCTTGTACAAATCAATCAAACCAAAATATTCAAATGAAATTAATTATTTTCCCCTTGCTGAGGTTTAACATAATCGTTAGTGCATCTTCACTTTGCCAATTGGGTTAGCTATCCCTTATTATTGTGCATCTGTAGAGTTAGTGCTCTTTATGATAGCTGGCAATCTCATTTGCCAAGTTAAGGGAATCTTCAATTCCTAGTCATGTTTTTGCCTTTTTTTTTTTTTTTTTTTTTTTTTTTTTTTTGTTGAGTTGCAGAATTTTTGAGTGTGATAACTCTTGTAGTAGTGGTCTCTCATAAAATAAGCCTAATTAATGTACAAAAGCAATTTAAACTTTATCATAGGATTAGTGTAATGTGGGGTACAGATTCATTCTGCTACTTATTCTTTGATAATATGCTCTTCTTTGGCTCTAGCCTTGGGAATAAAGGTTTTATGTTAAAATCCTGCCACCTCAACCAGTGTAAAGTAGGGCAGGTCCTTAGTTTCTTCATCTGTAAAGTGAGGTTGGATTAGATAGTCCCAAAGATCCCTTTGAACTTGTATATGATCCTCATGGGAAGAAGAAAATACTAGGAAAGATATAGGGAATGAATTAGGAGTCATTTACCCATTTAATGTTTATTTTTTTTTTTAAATCAAACATTAAATGAATTTTGGAAATGCCAAATACTTACAGAATCTTAGTAATAATAAATTATTTTTCATTATCAATTTGTGTGTCTTTGGGGGTGGGGTGAGGTTACAGGTTTGAACATTTTTCATTTGTTTTTTGCTACAGTCCCATGATCTCTCAGACTGAGTTTCCCATCAGTGAAATGATATTTTTATTCTCTATTTATAATCCATGGCTCAAAACTGCAACTCAGAGTTCATATGGACTCTGTTTAGCTCATAAAATTGCCTTCTAAAATATCACTGGCTCATTTTGCTCCTATCCATCATTATATTTGGTAACATTAGTATATGAAAGGGCCCTCTGTAAACAATCATGCCTTGTTCAAGATTATATAGAACCCCAATTTGAACCTTGTCCTTTTTAAATTGGATGTTCTTTCTATTCCAATATTGAAACAGTGTTTTATCTTAGTATGTTACCTGCCTTCTCTGCAATGATAGAGAATTTGGGTTTATTGGGAGTTAACCAATTTCCTTTTGGCCATCATTTTCTCATTGGATTTAGACAGTTCATTTGATTCATGGTAACAATGAAAGAATAAATCCAGTCTAATATCCCATATTTTATTTCTCCACTTTTCTGATTTTTTAAAAAAATTCCTTTTGCATTTCCATATAACAAAATTTTATAATTACTTCATTCTCTCCCTCAGGAAGATATCACTAGAGTTATGAGTGTTCTTTCCCTTTGTCTTGTCCCCTTCATTTTCTTCATCAGACATTATTTTCTCATTACAAATGATTCCCTGGAGTTACAGATTTCCCTGGAAAGTGTGCCTGGCTGTGAAGTTCTCCCTCCAGGAAACTGCATCTACATGTAGTTCTTCCCCAAATCTTTCTAACTTCTCTCTCCAGCTCTTTGTGAGTTTATTGCTTTCAAAGGAGAAGTTAGGGGGATCCTAGGACCATAGATTTAGAGGTAGAAGCAAGAGTATGCTGGAAATGGCTGATGATAGCCAGTTGTTAAATTTTTAGCATATTTGTACTTGGAAATTGTCTGCAGATCAGTTTGATTTATTGTTTTGTGGATTGTCTAAATTTAAGAAGATAATGAAGAAAATATTAATGATGCATATGAAACTTGAAAATGTGCCATATACATCTTTTTCTCTAAAGAACTGGTTGCTAAACATTTATCCCCATACCACCGGCCAGAAGGAACCTTAAGGACCATTAATTTTAACCATTATTTTTAAGATGAAAAATAGAAGCACACTGAAGTTAAGTAGTTATGCTTAGTGTCATTTAGATAGTAACTTGAATCCATGAGTTTGAAAATTTTAAATCCAGAGCCCTATTCACTAGCACACAAAGAATGTAAACTTAGGTCATTAAGAGAACCAAGGATTCTTCAGTAAGACATAGAGGATTTAGAAAAGATAAGTTTATACATTACCCCTCTATTAAGGTTTAGAATGACCCAGTTCATGAACTGGGTTTGGATGGAGATGGATTGTTGAAGGTGACTGAGTCTCACAATCAAGCATATTCTCATCAGGAGGACCTGAAGACTTCTAGCCCACCTCTTCATTACATGTCCACCAATCAGGGTTGATTTTCACTTATCAGAGGCAGTCCCTTTCAAAAATAATTAAAGCTTTTATATTTTCCATGTTTTTATCACTGGTTACCAAGCAAAACCGCTGGCCATCAACTTATTGATTACTGGTTAGCCTAATTGGTATATTGATTATTAATTATCCTGAAAAAAGAAAGTAAAAAACAAGAGAGATTTTTACTTACATCCTAGCATGTGCCTGAACTAAATATTAGTTATAAACCTCATAGGCGTGATGTGAGCAAAATATTTTTTAAAAAGATTAAATGCAAGTCATTATCATTGTATTTGTGAACCCTTCTTCTTTTATATTGTCTAGTGCTAGGCAAATAAGCCAAGAATGAAAAATTCAATCAAATTCCCTGTGGGTTGTCTCAGTTCTGAGTAAGCAGAAAGACAGATGGCTCCAACTCTTAATCAAATAGGGATGAACCAAACTGCCCAGAAGTTGCAAAGAGGCAAATTTTGGCTTGATATCAGGAAAACTAGCTTCTTTAGAGTTGTCCTAAAGTGGAATAGACTGCCAATTAGAGGAAGCAGTCCCACTCCTTGGATATCTTCAAGAAGAAGCTAGATGACCATTTATCAGGAATGTTACAGTAAGGGAGTAGGTGAATGAATGAGTGAATGAATAAATGAGTGAAAATGTACTTACTATGTGGCAAGCATTGTGTTAGGCTCTGAGAAGAAATTAAAAAATCAAACAGTCCTACCTCTTAATGAAGTATGAAAAAATAGAGGCTATTAAAACACTCTACTAGAGGGAGATAATTCATATATATGACTTTAGTCTTCAAGGAAGATAGAAATGTCTAGAAGTCCTAAGGATGCAGTAGCAATTCAGCTTATCATAATAAGATTCTGGAGGGTTTTGTGGCAAGGCAGATGATAAGGTCTAGAGGACTTAGGGTGCAGCTGCATGGCAGATATTGAGGTCAGCTGTTCTTCATGTGAGTGAAAAACTTGTAGTAGATGGTAACTCACTTAAGTGATTCAAACAATTATGTTAACTTGAGTCAACCTTTCCAGTTGTGTGTGGGGAGCCCTTGGTTGGTTAAAGTGAAAGAGGAAGGTTACTGAAGGTTACTACACTGGCATTTCTTCCCAAACTACTGTTCCATAGTTTAAGGGATCTTTAGAAGTGAAGGAAGACCAAGGAATGGGGGACCTCCCTGGAATTCCCCACCGGGTTTTAGAACAAGATCAAGAAAGGGAAAAGCAAGAGGTAGTCCTATAGAAGGATTTCTTATATAAACATTAGACAAAATGGTTCCTGAGATCCCTTCAAATGCTCAAGTTCTGTGAATCTGTGATTGTTCAGTATGTCATATTTACCTATTACCTTTTAACCTGACCACAGATTTAAACATCAGCCAGAGTTAAATAGCTCCTCTGGTCTAATAGAGATTGTGCTTATTATCTGAATAAACTAGAGGAGAAATGAGAATTATATTATTAAAGATTGCAAGATCAAAGGAAGAATAACATATTAGTGATAATAGAAGGGCCCATTAGTAATCTATGGCTATATCTAAATTAAAAAGTAAAGTGTACAATGGAGGATAATAAGTCAGTTCAAACTACTGTTTCTTGGCTCAAAATATGCAGAGAATTATTTTTATTGCTCCATTTGCTTTGCAGGTGAAGACATAATCTAGAGCATTCTTAATAAATACTTTATTCAGAATTCTAGGAAATTCAGAATACCCTTTGCCTAGAAAAAAGGGAGCTCTTGAAAGCCACACTATATTTTGCCAGGTCAAACAATGCCTGAGGGAGACTAATATGCTAAATGACTTCCCATTAAAAGATGTCTGGATTTACAATTTATAACATTGCATATAGAAGCAAAAGGATAACAGAGGATTAAAATAATATCAGACTATAATTGGATCTATTACATGATACCTGGATGTAAGGATCTAATGGATTTTCATTTCATTACTTCCTGTTAACCTGTGGTTTTGACCACCATTAAGACAATGCAATATAAAATCAATTGTCCTCAGGCATAGTAGGAATATAAGCAATTAAATGTTTTCTTTTATTTATAGTTGCTTCCTGTTTTACAGTTTTCAAATCTACCACTATCATAACCCTTCTCTAACTCCATCTCTTTTTGTTTCCTCATCTCTTTCCATTGCCCATCATCCTGCTTAAAGACCCCAGCCAGATTCTACTGTGAGTTGGAGGGCAGAGTAAATCAGGCCAAATTGCCAACCTATTTTCAACATCCCACTCCTTCCTGATTTCAAAGTTTACTAATATCTTCCTTTCCTCACTTGGCAAGCAATAAACCTTTCAGAACCCTCACTGTAGAGCAAACTTGGCATCTCATTCCAGTATGAGATACTTCATACTTCAGTAAGCAAGGAGTTATTAACTATTCTCCTTCGAATAAAATCTAGGTAAAGACATGAAAACAACTTTATATAAACACAATTTGTACAGGATAAATTAGATATACTCAACAGAGGGAAAGGACTAGCATTAAAAGAGATTAGGAAAGATTTGTTCTAGGAAGTGAGATTTTAGCAGATATTTGAAGAAAACTGGAGGGAAAAAATTGTAGGTGTGGAAGATAGTGAAATGTATAGAATTAAGAAATGGAGGGTCTCATCTATTCTCTGGAAAAACCTCTTTTTATGCATAGATTTGGTGGTATTATTACTCTGCTTAACAAGCTTTGATGGTGCCATATAGCCATTGTAAGAAGTAAAGAAATTTGCCAACTGACAGTCAATTAGTAGAGAAATGAATACAAGTTTATGTGTATATGTGTGTGTAAATATATATGTGTGCATGTATCTGTGTGCGGATAGATGACAATATCTTGATTATAAGCTCAGTGTGTTTCCCATTACCCCATGTTCATGAAAGAATTTATTTTATGGTTTTTAAAAATATAAATAATTGTATCTTCAAATGCATCGTCCTCTCCCCCAATGTACCATATAAGCTAGAAGAGGGCAGATATCAGGTTTTACCTGAATTTTTAAATTTAGTACCCCAAATAGTGTCCTAGACACAGGGAAGAGAAAAGAATAATGTATATCTATATCTATATCTATATCTATATCTATATCTATATCTATATCTATATCTATATCTATATCTATATCTATATCTATATTTATATGTATATAGATAGATAGATAGATAGATAAATTTAATTCAATTTACTTGCAAGTCAAGAATCCTCTTGATGTCATTGGTCCTCTTTAAGAAGAAAGGATGAAAAACAATATTATATGTTGATAGAGACAGATGGAAAAATGGATAGATAGATAGATAATTGATGTCCCTCTCTACTAGTCAGATTTTATTCTTCCTTTAGGTTTGTGACATTTAATAATTCTCATGTTCCCTCGAGTTCCTTCAGTTAACAATGCCATGATAATAAATAGATATTCATAACCTTAAGTCACTTAAACAAACTGAATCTCCTCCTGAATTCCCAAAAGAGAATGAAATTATATTCAGCAGTTTTAATATAATAGACATGTATTGTTATATAGGTAAGGTATACATATATATGTAAATTATGAATACCAATGAGTGCATGTATATAGGTATTTATGAACACATTAACAAATGGATATTCACATTGTTTTCTGGAATTCTATGAACGAAAATTTTACTAAATAAATTGCATTTCCTATATAATTGCACATCTATAGTGCTATAATAAGTAGATACTAGTGAAAATGAATTTAAGCTACTGAAAGATCCTGAATCTCCTTGTGAGTCACATAACATACATACATGCACACACATACCTAACATTAAAACTAGAGGCATACATACATAAATGTATATATGTGTGTGTGTGTGTGTGTGTGTGTGTGTGTGTGTGTGTATAATGAAAAATTTACTGTAAAAAGTTTACTCTTTTGATGATTCAAGAGGAAAGTTAGGGTCCTTTAGTAGCTTAAGATCATCTTTATAAGTATCTACTTATTAAATAGCATTATAGGGATATAGAAAATGCAACTTATTTATAAAATATCTAATTCATCTGATGACAGAAAATACTCTGTGAATATATATTTATAGTGCTTTGGAAAGAGAAATAACAATAATGAATATAAATTTTCTTTTATATTAGATAATAAACTACCTTGTAGCTATTTCTGTTCATAGGTATAGGTATGGTGGAAAAGAATGATACAATCCTAATAGCTTCTTTCACTTGTATCCTTTAGTTTTTAGTGGCAGTCAATGTATATATATTCTCCCACTATTTGAATCTGAGGACTTCTGCCTCAGATTTTTGAACAAGGAAAAACATCTGATTTCTGCATGGGGACTTTCCCACAGAGCAGATTGTCTCATTGATGTCCTACATATAGAAGCTATGCTTGGAGCTTTAGTTGGACTATTGTAGCATGGTACCACCATGCTACTTCCAACTCTTCTGAACTCTGCACAAAATTCGTTTGCCATCAATATAATTCTTAAATTTAAAATTGAGGCCAATCAGAGTTTAATTTAATTTTTGAATAATAATCCCTCAAATTCTGTAAGCCTAATACACCATCTCAGGAACACATTTAACTTTTGGAGAAAAAAAAACTGTTTAATGGCTAGTAAACATTAAATCTTATAGTTCTAAGTTTTTTGGAAAGTCTCTATTCATTGTGGCACCATACAACATTTCTTATATGGAGTTTAATTGTCAGTAAAAATGAAAGGGCAATGTAATAATAATGTATTTTTACCTAGCTGAAGCTGGACTTTTGCTCAGAATAATGACATAAATTCGTCAATTTTTTATAGTTTTTAAAGTTTTAAATAGATGAGAGTGACAGAGACAAAAAGATGGAGACAGAAACATGTATATATACACACAAAGACATACACACACACTGAGAGATAGAGAGAAACAGAGACACAGAGACACACAGAGACAAATGGAGAGAGACAGAGACAAAAAGTCAGAGAGAGCCAGAGCCAGAGAGATAGAGATTTTGATAATAGTAAAGTCAAATATTTCTTTTTTTTGGAGGAAAGGAAAAAAACCCCAAAAGATTATTGTTAACAGGCAAAATGAATAAGTACAATCATGGATAATTTCCTCTTCATTCTGTTGCATTCTCCCTAATAAAAAAAATCTTATCTATTTTCTAAAATCTATTTAACAGAATTATCTGCTTACTTGTATTCTTCATTTTGTAGTGTATGCTTTGAGTAAACACAACATAAAATAAATAGAACTATTTAATATATATAATTCACTTTCTTCGAGAAGTAACTCTTAAGACTATAAATTGAACAATGTGTGGATCTGCATTAGTAGAAAGATTTACCTTTTTGGGAACTTTTTACCCTGATGAAGTCATAGGTCTTATTTAAAAAAAACATCAAATTTCTAAAACATTTAGTTCAGTATAAAAATGTTCATAGCAGCTCTTTTTGTGGTAACAAAGAATTGAAAAATGAGTAAATGCCCAACAATTGCGGAACAGTTGAAGAAATTGTGGTATATGAAGGTAAGGGGATATTATTATTCCATAACAATGATAAACAAGCTGATTTTAGAAAGGCCTGGAAAGATTTACATGAACTGATGCTGAGTGAAACAAGCAGAACCAGGAATACTTTGTACACAATAACAGCAAGAATGTGGTTTGATCAATTAAGAAAGACTTGATTCTTCTCAGTGGTTCAGTGATCCAAAGCAATCCCAATAGGCTTTGGATAGAAAATGCCATCTGCATCCAGAAAAAGAACTAAGGAGACTGAATGTAAATCAACTTATGCTATGTTCACTTCTTTTTTTTTTTCTGTTTTTGTTTTTTTTTAAATCTCTTCCATGGTTTTTCCCTTTTGCTCTGATTTTTCTCTCCCAACATGATTCATAAAGCAATGTGTATTAAAAAATTAATGAAAAATTCAAAACACAATAGAAAAACTCAGAAGAAATCTTAAAACTGCCACTACTACCTTTAATAGTTGTACCCATTTTTGAAAAATCAGAGATTCCAATTCCTATTTATAGGATTGAAATGGTAGAATATATACTTTTTCTGGATCCCCATAAACTCTCAATATTTCCCTAAAAACATACAGTTTTATGTCAGTGGTAGGATAAAGTTGGATCCACAGGGAAATGAGGAAAGAGTTTTGATAAAATTCCCCATGAATTAATACTTCACTCATCTTTAAAGGCTTAACTCAGGAGCTCAATCCCATCAGCCACCACTTGAATAGCAGAAATGCATCAATTAATCATCAGCTTTTGCCTGTGGCCCAAGAATCCCCAGTACCTTAAGGAGTCCTGACTACATAAAGCCATATGCTCTTCTCTCATCACAAAAGTGTCAGACACTGACTTTTTCCAACCATGTGAAGAAGAAATGAGGTGCTTAAAGTATGCATCCTTCTGCTTTTAACTTTGTACTAGGTTAGTGAGGATCATGGCTGCATTCAGGTCATACCTACTAACTTTCAGTGTCCCTCAATGCTCTATCATAAGCAGTCTTGTATTTTCATACTGTCCTTTGGTGGTTGAATTGTTGAAATACTTGGATGGTTGAAATTATCATCTCTTTGCAGATGATTCCCAAATGTAGGTACAAGTCCCTGACTCTCTCCTAATCTCAAATTTCACATTACCAACTGCTTATGGAAATTTCATATTGGATATCACATAGTGTTCTTAAATCCAGCATGAACAAAATAATGTTCATCTTTTTTCCCCTGAAAAATTACTCTCAAGAACTTATTACTTTTGGGGGGATCCTCAGTCATCCACATTTATACACTTAGTATCATGCTAGATTCACTTATCTCACTTCACATATCCAATAAGTTGCTAATTATACTTTGGTTAAATATTTATTGATTCAGTGACTGATAAAAAGAAAGATAAATAATGCATCCTCAAAGAGATAGCAAATTTTCTTAACAGATCTTACCAAAGAAATCCGAAACGATGTCTGATGAAATACAGGATGCCGTGGACCTCCAGGTATGGAACAACAGCAAGAAATTCTAGAATGGCTAAAAAGAAAAGTAAAATCCATAAGATAGTAAAATGGAAATTAATATAGTATTGAATTTTTATTTACCTAAACAAAATTTAAAGTTAATATTAGGAAAAATTAAATTTATAATAAGAAGTTACTCTAAAGAAGTAAGAGAAATTAGTTGATTTGGAGCACAAAAAAAAGTGTAGTGAATGAAAATGTCAGAAGTGAAGCAAAAGGCAACAATGTAAAAGCAGCAACAACAAAAAAAAACCTCACCCTTCCAAAAAAAAAAAAAAGAAAGAAAAAAAGATTTCTATACATACCAACATAAGATAGTATGATTAAAGGTCATATAAAAATCATAGATTTTCTTAAAAACATGAGATTTTACAAATTCTGAAATCATATTATAATTCAGGAAATCATAAAAGAAATTCTAAAGGTAGGAAAAAAGTACAATTTGAAAGAATGCATAGTCTCAAAACCCCCCCCCAAAATCAATGAATAAAAATACATACTTCAAACTTAAAGAAACATAGTAATTAAATGTAACAGTTTCAATGATAAAGAATTTATTTTGTAACAGATTAAAAGAAAAAAACTTCAAAATATATAGTAAAAAATTTAAAGAATTCTAGATCATTCTGTACCCATAAAAAACTACCAAATAGAATGGAGAATTTATTCCACAAAGCAAAAAGCTCAGACTATAACCCAAAATGACATACTCTAAAAATCTGAGCAAGATGGATGTTCAACAAGAGGGACATTTGAGATACTTTTGCAAAAATAAAAATATACACACACTGACATGAGCAGAATATTCAATTCATAAAAACAAAAACAAATAACCCTTCCCCCCCAAACCAGAAAGATGAATATGAATAATTGCCAAGTGGAAAATAATGAAATAAGTTATCTTAAATTTAAAAATTATTGAGAGAAGAGATAGTAGAGTTATTGGGGATGCAGGAGGATGAGAGAGAGAAAGACACAGAGAGAAAGAAATGCACAAACACAGACACACATGCATGCACACACACACACACACACACACAAAGAAACACACAGAGAGTGGCAGAGACAGAGAGAAAGGGAGAGGAAAAGAGGAAAAGAAGAGAGAGATGGACAGAATGACAAGACAGAGAGAGACAGATGGAGAGGGAGAATAACAGAGAGGGACAGAGATAGAAGGAGAGAGAGACAGAAGACAGAGACAGAGAGTTAGAGGCAGATAGATACAAAGAGATAGCAGGAAAGACAGAAAGTAAGAGAGGATTACTACTGGGCTTTTATATCCCAAAGAGATCTTAAAGGAAAGAAAGGGACCCACATGTACAAAAATGTTTGTGGCAGCCCTTTTGGTAGTGGCTAGAAACTGAATGGATGCCTATCAATTGGAGAATGACTCAATAAATTATGATATATGAATGTTATGAAATATTATTGTTTTATAAGAAACGACCAGCAGGATGATTTCAGAGAATCCTGGAGAGACTTATATGAACGGACGCTAAGTGAAATTAGCAGAATCAGGAGATCATTATATACTTCAACAACAAGACTATATGATGATCAATTCTGATGGATATGGCTCTCTTCAACAAAGAGATTATTTAAACACGTTCCAATTGTCCAGTAATGAAAAGAGCCATCTACACCCAGAGAGAGAACTATAGGAACTGAGTGTGGACCACAATATAGCATTTCACTCTTTGTTATTGTTTGCTTGCATTTTTGTTTTTCTTTATAGGTTTTTTCTTTTCTTTCTAGATCCAATTTTTCTTGTGCAGCAAGATAACTGTATAGATATGTATACATATATTGGATTTAACATATTTAACATGTATTGGACTACTTGCCATCTAGGGGAGGGGGTGGGGGAAAGGAGGGGAAAATTGGGAATAGAAAGTTTTGCAAGAGTCAGTGTTGAAAAATTGCTCATGCATATGTTTTGTAAATTAAAAGATATATTATTATAAATTGTTAAATTAAATCAAATTTTAAAAAGAAAAAAAAAGTTCAAATACGTTATTTCAGAAAATTTAATCGCATGAGGACCTGGCATGATGTCAGTGTCCTGAGAGTGAAGAGGCCAATACTGAGTCCCAGAGAATGGTGAAGTTAAAAAAGGACTTTATGAGCATAATTGATCACAACTCAGAGAATAACATTTCAGAATAGACTGGAGGGAAAGAGAATTAATCAAAAGATCAAGAGAAAGAGAATTTTCAAAAAAAATCCTGGGGAAAAACCATGCTTTCTGTTTCAGAGACTGGGCACCCTTTCTCATGAGAAAGAACAAAACTCGAGTCTTGGGGTGGAGCCAAGATGGCAGAATAATGATAGGAAGCTGTTTGAACTCTCCCAGTTTCCCTCCGAACCAAGCTTCTGAACAGAGACTGATGGAATGAAACTGCTCTCCAGCTGGAAAAAACCTTCAAGAGAAGTTAGTCTCACTGGGGTAAAAAGGGTATTAATCCCAGCTCAGATAGACTTTGGGAAAGCCAGTGAGAGGGTCTTATCACTGCAAATCAGCAACAAAGACCTACAGTCCTGGCTCAGTAAAGAAACAAAACACAGTAGGGAAGCTTCTAGTATTAGTTCAGAGGGCAAATTCTGGGAAAACCAAGCAGGCAAAGCTATCCCCTACAAGCACAAGGAGCACCCATGCTCATTGCCAAGTCTTAGTGCTGCACAGGAAGTTTGGAACAGCACTCCTGTTAGGATTACTAGGTGAGAACTCAGGTTGTCTGGACAATGACAAGGTGAGAATTCAGGTTGTCTGGAAAATTACAAGGTGAGAACTCAGGTTGACTTGATAAGAGGAGCAAGCTCATTGGTTGGAGTGGTTCTTCCCAGAAGCCCTTGCATTATCCCGCGCTCATTCTCTGGGAGGATAAAAGAGGACACCACTCCAGAGATAAGAGAAGTCTCTGCATTACATCAGGCCTGACGGGGCTCTCTGCAGGAAGGGAAGTCACTTCTCTGGACAAGAGTTAACGGCAACTAAAATGTTTGTGGCAGCTCTTTTTGTTGTAGCTAGAAACTGGAAGATGAATGGATGTCCATCAGTTGGAGAATGGTTGGGTAAATTGTGGTATATGAAGGTTATGGAATATTATTGCTCTGTAAGAAATGACCAGCAGGAGGAATACAGAGAGGCCTGGAGAGACTTAAATCAACTGATGCTGAGTGAAATGAGCAGAACCAGAAGATCACTGTACACTTCAACAACAACACTGTATGAGGATGTATTCTGATGGAAGTGGATATCTTCAACATAAAGAAGATCCAACTCACTTCCAGTTGATCAATGATGGACAGAGGTAGCTACACCCAGAGAAGAAACACTGGGAAGTGAATGTAAATTGTTAGCACTAATATCTATCTGCCCAGGTTGCATGTACCTTCGGATTCTAATGTTTATTGTGCAACAAGAAAATGATATTCACACACATGTATTGTACCTAGACTATATTGTAACACATGTAAAATGTATGGGATTGCCTGTCATCGGGGGGAGGGAATAGAGGGAAGGGGGGATAATTTGGAAAAATGAATACAAGGGATAATATTATAAAAAAATATATATATAATAAAAAATTAAAAAAAAAAGAGTTAACAGCAACTGCTGGAGACAACAGTTCTCTACAGGAAAAAGAATTTGTCTGAGAGATTTGAGTAGACACAGCAGATCTCTTCCCAGAGAGCGATCCAGCAGCTTCTGGAGACGATAGCTCGCTACACACTCCCTTTCCCTCAGGAAGCAGAACTCAACAATAAAAGTAAAAAATAGAAAATACCAAAAGAAAAGGAAAGAAAATGAGCAAGAAACAGAAAAGAACCTTGACCATAGGAAGTTATTATGGTGACAGGACAGACCAAAACATAAATTAGATGAGGATAGAATGTCCCCAGAAGAAATATCAGTGTGTTAGGAATTGGTCTCAGGCCAAAAGAAGCTTCTTGGAAAAAAAAGAAAAAAGAAAAAAAAAAACTTTGAAAGGCAAATAAGAGAAATAAATGAAAAAATGAGAAAGGAAATAAGAGGTGTGTGTATGAGAGAGTCAATAGCTTGGAAAGGCAAGGGGCAAAACTTGTGTGAAGAAAATAACTCCTTAAACAGTAGAATTGAACAAATGGAAAAAGAGATACAAAAGATAAATGAAGAAAATCATACATTAAAAATTGAACAGTATAAATAGAAGCTAATCTCTTTGTGAGACAGTAAGAATTGGTCAAACAAACTAACAAGAATGGCTATGTAAAGGGCTAGAACTGAGCACATGCACTTAACTGAGATAATCTAGCACTTAAGGCTAATTACCAATTGGACAATTCTCTATTAACATTCTTGGAGGATGACCCTACTCAACTTTGTGCTGACTCTATCATGGGTGTGGACAAACAAGGGGAAGAGAGATCAGAAGGTGGAGTAGGACAAGCAGGATCATTTTTTGGCAGTGGAGAGAGAGAAAGGAGTTGTGGAGATTCCTGTATCTAATCCCCTGACCCCAAAAGACCAAGAATAAAGGCTTTTGCTTATCCGGACTCTGGCTGATTCTAAGATATCCAGGGTACTAATGTGGGCACAACATGGCTAAATGAAAGAAAATGTGAAATACCTCCTTGGAAAACCAGCAGACCTGGAAAATAGATCCAAAAGAGACAATTTAAAAATAATTGGCCTATCTGAAGGCTATGACCTAAAAAAAGAGTCTGTATAGCATTCTACAACAGATCATTTAGGAAAACTGCCCCAATATTTGTAGAAAAAAGAGGGGGAAATATTGAAAAAATCCATCTATCTCCTCTGGAAAGAAATCTCACAAGGAAAACCCCAAGAAACATTGTTGCAAAACTCCAAAATTATGATTTCAAGAAAAAAAATACTGCAAACTGCCAGACAAAAACAATTCACATATTAAGGACCAGCAGTCAGTATTACTTACCCAAGATCTAGCAGCTTCTACAATAAAGAATTACAGGGCTTAGAATACCATATTTTGGAAGGCAAAGGATCTAGGGTTACAACCAAGAATTAACTATTTAGCAAAACAGCATTTGTTTTCAGGGGAGTAGATGGTGCTTCAATGAAATAAGAGACTTTCAATCATTTCTATTGAAAAAAACAGATCTAAACAGAAAATTTAATTCTCAAACACAGAACTGAAGATAAGCATAGAAAGGTAAACAGAGGTAAATATAGTTAAAGGTTAAACTGTTTACATCTCTAGATGGGAAACCAATATTTAGAACTCCTGAGAAATGTATTTATCACTGGGGCAGATGGAGGGGAGTGTCACATGGACTGAGGCTGTGGTTGTGAATGGACTTTAATGTGATGACATCAAAGAAAAACACATTAAGGGGTGGGAAAAGGTCTGTACTGGAAAAAAGAGGAAAGGGGACTTATAATGGGGAAATTAGTCTACATAAAGAGGTACAAATACCTATTACAACCTTGGAAAAGAAGAGAGATGAGCATTATCTGAAGCTTGATCTCATCAGTATTGGCTCTTAGAGGGAATAACTTAATCACTCAGTTGGGCACAGAAATTTGTATACCCTTATAAAGAAGTAGGAGTAATGGGAAAAGAAAGAGGAGGGACAGGATAGAAGGAGGCCAGGGACATTAGGGAAAAAGGTAAGAGAAGGGGGGAGGACTGCTAGAAAAAAAGGTAGTGGATGGGATGTATTTAAAAAAAAAAACACTATTAAGAGAATGGGGAAGGGTGATAGAAGATAAGGTAGTGGGGTGGGTAAAAAACACAACTAAGAGAAATGGAAGGGGTGATAAGAGATAAGGTACTGGGTAGGGTGGTAAAAAAGGACAAAAGCATATATAGGGGAGAAAATAGGATAGAGGGAAATACAGAGTTGGCAATCTTAAACCCTCCCTTAAAACAGAAGCAAATAGCAGAAAACCTCTAATATGTTGTTTACAAGAAACACATTTGACAAAAAGAGACACATACAGAGCAGAAATGGTAAATTCTTCCTTTTCAGACAACAGTGCAATAAAAAATTATATTCAATAAAGGGCCAGGAGGAGATAGTCTAAAAACTAATTGAATATTACTATACATAACTTCACTCAAGAAAATGACAATAATGAGACAACATATCAAAATGTATGGGATGCAGCCAAAACAATTCTTAGTGGAAATTTTATATGTCTAAATAGATATATGTATAAAAGAGAGAAAGAGGAAATCAATGAATTAGCCATGCAACTGAAAAGGTTAGAAAAACAACAAATTGAAATCTACCAATTAAATTGCAAATTAAAAATTTTGAAATTCAAAGGAGAAATCAATAAAATAGAAACTAAGAAAACTATGAATTGAATAAATAAAACTAAGAGTTGGTTTTGTGAAAAAGTGAACACAATATATAAACTTTTGGTTAATTTGGCCAGAAAAAAGGAAAGAAAAACAAAACAAAACAAAACAACAAATCACAGCATCAAAACTGAAAGGGGTGAACTTACCACTAAAGAAAAAGAGATTAAAGCAATAATTAAGAGCTATTTTGCCCAACTCTATGGCAGCAAACTGACAATCTAACTGAAATGGATGAATATTTACCAAAATATAAATTTCCAAGGTTAACAGAAAAGGAAATAAATATTTGAATAGTCCCATTTTAGAAACAGAAATTGAACAAGTCATTAATGAATTCTCTAAGAAAAATATCCAGGGCTAGACGAATTCATAACCAACCAAAGATTTAAAGAACAATTAATTCCAATACTATATAAACTATATGGAAAAATAAGTAAAGGAGTCCTGCCAAATTCCTTCTATGACACAAATATGGTACTGATACCTAAATGAGGAAGAGCCAAAATATAAAAAGAATATTACAGACCAATCTCCCTAATGAATATTGATGCAACATTTAAAAATAAAATACTATCAAAGAGATTACAGCAATTTATCAGCAGGATACACTATAGCCAAGTGGGATTTATAGCAGGAATGAAGGGCTGGTTCAATATCAGGAAAAGTATTACCATAATCGACCATATCAATAACAAAACCAACAGAAGTCATATGATAATCTCAATAGATGCAGAAAAAGCTCTTGACACAATACAGCACTATTTTTGTTAAAAACCCTAGAGATTATAGGCATAAAGGAAACTTTCCTTAAAATAATAAGCAGTATCTCTCTTAAACTTACAGCAAGCATTATTTTTAATGGAAAGCTGCTGGGTGCTTTCTCAGTAAGATCAGGAGTGAAATAAGGATGCCCATTATTCACCACTATTATTCAATATTGTACTAGAAACATTGTACTTGTTGCTAAAGCCAATAAGAAAAATAAAAGAAATTAAAGGAATTAGAATAGCGTTTGAGGAAATAAAATTATCACTCTTTGCAGATCATATGATGATATACTTAGAGAATGCTAGAAAATCATCCAAAAACCTACTGGAAACAATTCATAGCTTTAGTAAACTTGCAGGATATAAAATAAAACCACACAAATCATTAGCATTCTATATATTACGGACAAAGCCCATCAAGAAGAGATAGAAAGATAAATTCCATTTAAAATAAGCATAGAAAAAAATGAAATATTTGGGTGTATCTCTTCCAAGACTAAACTAAGAACTATATGACCAAAATTTAAAAAAAGACATTTCTCACTCAAATAAAGTTAGGTCTAAACAGTTAGAAAAAAAATAAGTTCAAAATAGATATATAATTTGGGCATAAAGAATGATACTATAAACAAATTAGGAGAGCAAAACATAACTTATTTATCAGATCTTTGGAGAAAAAAGGAATTTATAATCAAAAAAGAACTAGAGAACATTATGAAAGGCAAAATGGATAACTTTGATTACATTAAATTAAAAAGTTTTTGCATAAACAAAACTGATAGAAGTAAGATTAAAAGGGAAGTACAAGCTGGAAAAAAATCGGTATAGCTTGTATTTCTGATAAAGGTCTTATTTCTGAAATATATAAAGATCTGTCTCAAATTTATAAGAATACAAGTCATTTCATAAGTGATAAATAGTCAAAGAGAACAGTTTTCAGACGATGAAATTAAAGCCATCTGTACTTATATGAAAAAATGCTCTAGATCATTTATTAATTAGAGAAATGTAAATTAAAATAAGTCTGAGGTACCACATCATACCTCTCAGATTGGCTAAGATGATAGGAAAATATAATGATAAATGGTGGAAAGGGTGTGGGAAGACTGGAACACTATTGTATTGTTGGTGGATTTGTGAACTGATTCAACCATTCTGGAGAGCAATCTGGAACTATGCCCAAAGGACCATCAAACTGTGTATTCCCTTTGACCCAGCAATATCATTACTGGCTCTGTATCCTAAGGAAATTATAAAGGAGGGAAAAAGGATTCATAAGTGCAAAAATGTGTGCAGCAGCTCTTTTTGTGGTAACAAAGAGTTGGGAAATGAGTGGATGCCCATCAATTGGGGAATTACTAAACAAGTTGTGGTAGATGAAAGTAGTGGAATATTATTTTTCTACAAAAATGATGAACAAGCTGATTTTAGAAAAGCCTGGAAAGATTTACATGACCTTATGCTGAGTGAAACAAGCAGAACCAGGAATACATTGTACACAATAACAGCAAGAATATATAATGATCAATCATGAAAAGGCATGCTTCTTCTCAATGGTTCAATTATCCAACACAACCCTAAAAGAATTTGGACAGAAAATGCCATCTTCATCTAGAAAAAGAAATAAGGAAAATGAATGTAAATCAAGACATGCTATGTTCAATTCTTTTTTCTGTTTTTTTTTTTATCTCTTCCATGTTTTTTCCCTTTTGCTCTGATTTTTCTCTCCCAATATGATTCTTAAAGCCATGTGTATTAAAATATATGAACTTAATACAAAACAGAAAAAGACTTAGGGAAAGAACCCTAATGAACATAAGAATTCAGAGAGAAGTGAAACTTTTGAAATAATTATTTAACTGAAAGGTAAAAGAGGGAGGAAAAAAAAAGTACGGGAGGGAAATAGTTAAATCAAAAGTGAAAAATAACAAATGATTTAAATAAAACTCCCTACCTATGGAAAGTATGATGAATATTCTCTCCTGCTTTTCTTCCTATCTATGTAACAGCTTCCTCTCTATCTCCTTTGCAGGATCTTATCATGCCTTACCACTATAGGTGTCTCTTAGCATTTCTTCTTGGTCTCTCTTTTCTTCTCTCTCTCTATTACTTCATTTGCATTTAATGACCTTTTCTAATGTTGATGAATTTTTCTTTCTCAATCTCTTTGATGACTTCCAATCTCACATTTTCAACTGCCGTTTTTCATATTTTGAACTGGATGTCTTGCAGACATCTTAAACTCAATATGGTCCAACAGAACTTGCTATAATTCCTCCTAAACTCTCTTTTGTTCCTAATTTCTCTATTACTATAGAGGGCAATCTCACAAAGCAAATTCTCCCAATCTCTAAGGTTCACAATTTAGAAAATATCATGGATTCCTCACTATTTCTCCTCCACTGACCCTTTCTTATCCCTACAATAATCTGCTGGCAAGACCTGTGCAACATCTCTGATTCACTCCTCTCCTCTGACACTGCCATCACTAGAGCAGGCCCTCATCATCTCACTTCTGACTGTCACAAGAGCCTGTTGGTGGGTTTACTTGACTCAAATGTCTCCCAAATCAAGCCCACCCTGTATTCAGCAACTACGGTGATTCTTCTAAAATGCAGGTGTGATCAATGATTCCTCTCTACTTAATAAACCCCAGTGACCTCTTATGTCCTCCAGGAGCAAATCCAAAATTCTCCTTTGGACATTCAAAGCCCTTCATAATGCATGCCCTTTCCAACTTTTCCCTTTTTTTTTTTTTTTTTTTTTTTTTTTTTTTTTTTTACAATTTATTTCCTGATGGAGACTCTTTAATCCAGTCACATCAGCCTCTTGGCTGTTATGGGAACAAGGCATTCCATCTTTTAGCTCTGGTCATTCTCTCTGGATGTCCCTCTTGCTTAGAATGCTTTATGTTCTCTACTCTAATTAATGACATTTTTCTGGCTTCCTCTAAGTCCTAGCTAAAATCTCATCTTCTATAGGAAGCTTTCCTCAATTCCTATTAATTTTAGTGTCCTCACTTTTGTTAATCATTTCCTATTTAGCCAGATCCATTAGGTTATAAACTCTTCAGCCAACCCATAGCTTCCTGTGCATGGGGCTGACTGAGCCACAGCCATGTCCAACTAAGTAGGGAGACAGCATCAAGACAGGGTGGCTTCATGATGATATTTCTGCAAGTGAGTAGAATTCAATGAGTACTTGAAGGAGAGGGAAAATGAAAGAATGATCAATGCCCATGACAGATGGGCAGCTGCAGAATAAGCTATACAATTCTAGGACACAGCATGAAGTCTTTGAAGACCAAAAGGAGATCTGGAATGCATTCCAAATAGCTGTATTTGTAATGGAGGAAAATAGTAGTGAGCTCTCCAAGGACATCCTGGATGGAGCTAGCATCACCTTCCCCATGCTTCTCAGATCAAGTTTTATGATGAGCAAGGCAAGTGTTATCCACTGCTTTGGCACTACTAGTCAACTTGCTTGTAGAGCAAAGTGTGTTAACAAGTTTCCAGAGGACCACCAATGCAGCTGTCTTTTAAGCAGCCTAATGGTATTTATAGACTGTAAGTGAACCTCAAGTTCTTAGCCTGGACTGGCGCACATTAGAGAGACTTAATGCCATGTACTGGAAGTTGTTTCTGGAAGCCCCATGCCATTGTTCACACTTTGCTCTTTGCATTTCAGGAGACCAAAATTAAGCCCTTGACACCCCAGGATTGATATTCCTACAGGAAGGTCAAGGAAAGGGGCTCCTTTACCCCAGAGCAATTATTTTACCTGGAATACCAGATTTATGCTCTCTTGTTGTACTTAAGTAATTTCTCTGGATAACATCTTTGGCTACTACAGTTGAAAGAACCAGCTTTTCTCCTAAGGCCCACCTCTCTAAATTTCATCTCTTGTGTGACCATGGCAATTCTCTATTAGTGAAAAGGACCAACAAAGAGAGCCAGGAAGTGATGAAGTGTCCTAATACAAGTATCAGTGTTGAAAATATATGGCAAAGATGTAAGCAGCTGTTCTAGAGTACTTCTGGACAAGCTCAGCTCATCTTTTCAGATAGAAGTCTAGGTTGATTGTCTTTCCCACTATGCATTCTTTTGCACAGAAATATTTGCATATGGGTCAATAGAGACTCTTGCTCCTTCAAAAATTTTTGTAAGATTTTCTTTTTTCCTGAGGCAATTGGGGTTAAATGACTTGTCCATGATCCCACAGCTAGGAAGTGTTAAGTGTCTAAGACCAAATTTGAACTCAGGTCTTCCTGATTCAGTGCTCTATCCACTACATCACGTAGCTGCATCAAGATTATAAGAATTATTAGGGCAAAGACTGATTTATTCCTCTTTTTTAATCCTAGCACTTAGCACAGTACACGGCACACATAGTAAGAACAGGAGAGTCCAGAGTATGTTAGGACAGATTGTATAAATAAAATTGCATTAAAATAAGATGAATAAAATTAATGTTAGAAAATAAAGTGATAAAAAGGAAAGGGATATAAACTAAATTCTAAGAAAATGCCTATAGAAAAAAAATTGAAGAAAATATAAACCTTCATTTATAATTTTAAATAAGAATGTAAAAAAAAAACCCCAAGAAATGAAAGTGGGAGAATGGGTAAGGAAGAAAAAAGTCACAATCTGTTATTTAAAAGAAATTTATCTAAAAAAGATATATTAGAATCAGAATCAAATTTAATATATACATCAGATGAATGCCAAAAAGTAGAAATTACAATCATACCATCAAAGTAAAAAAATAAAATTACTCAAAATTAAAGATTCTGTTCATATGAAGTAAAAAACATGTTTGGTAAAAGTGAATTCAGCTCGGATAAAAAGGGAAAAATTGATTCACAGAAAAAAATTAATCATTTCCAATAAATAACTGATATTTAAGATATAATAGCTAAACTAAAAGATATTCCATGACTGAAGTTATAAAAGGATATACACAAATACTTCTCAAAAGAAGAATAACAAATTATTAGCCAATGAAAATGCTCCAAATTATTAAAAATTAAAAAATATATATAAAGTGAGGTTTTATATTATGCCCAACATATTAGCAAAAATGACAAAGATTATTATTTCTAATAAATATTAGCAAGGTTGTGGGAAAAATTACTCATTGTGAACTATTTCATCTATTCTTCAAGAAATCAGTCTGTAATTTTTCTGCCTTCTCCATCTTACTCTTTTCTCCTCTCCCTTCTCATCACCTCAAAGTAAAGAGATTGATTAAATTGTCCATACCCTTTACCTAGATATATACCTCCAAGGATACCAATGACAAAAAAAGATCCTTAAGTAAAAATACTTAGTGGTTTTGTAGTTGCAAAGAACTGGAAACAAAGTAGATGTTAATCAATGAAAAGTGGCAAAATAAATTGTGGTCCATGGATATAATGAAATATTACTATAATGCAAGAGATAGATGTTGACTCTGAAAAATACTGAGAAGAATGAGAGGATTAAGAATTCATACAAAATAAAATAATACCAAAAGTGTAAATATTTTTACACATGCATATACATATATAATTGTATATATATTTATACATATAAAATTACACATACATATAATGGGATATGCACATATATTCATTTATGTATATGATATACATATAAGTTTGTATGTATATTGTACCCACACATATGCATATATATGTGCACACACAATTAAAATAATGTGAGTAGAAAAAAACCACAAAACAAAAAATGAATCTGTGAAATTATAATTATAGAGTTCAATTCTCCAAAAGAACCATGAAAAATAATTTCCTCCCACTTCTTGGCAAGATGGGTTACTGTGAATATAATGTCAGACATTTTACATTTTTTTACATGTTAAAAAGTTTTGCTGAACTTTTCTCCCTTAGTTTGTATTATTTATTATAAGAGATGGAAAGAACAGAAAAGGTTTATGTAGGTGATATGAAAACAAAAAAATATTATAAATTTATTTTTTGAAAAAAAGAAACACAAACCATCCTGCTTCCAAGTGCAGCTTTCAGGTCAATTTTTAAAAAATTGCAAATGTATCTGTATTTATTGTGTCTGAGAGAGTGTCATGACTCCACTAGAAGCTTTCCTTTCTTGGTTTGTCTCAAAGTTTTAATATTATTAAATGCATCTAGCCTGGAATAGATATAAACTCACTCAGCTCATTTACAGTAAAGAGCTCTGGTGCCTTTCAGCTACTTTTCCCAGTCATAGGATTGTCAAGGTGACCTAACTGGCTGCTTCAATTACATAGCATTGCCACCATTTGTTTAACCATTACAGTGATGGAAAGCTTTCAGCCTTGCTATTTATGAAGGATGACATTTTAAAAGACAGAAAGCTTACAAAGGGGAATTCAAGAGAATATCATATTAAGAAGTTAAGGAAAAAAACCAGAAAAACCACAAAAAAGAGGAAAAAAAATCAAGTATTTAAGTATATTAGGGAATCACAAAAAGCCAACTTTCCTTACTGACCATTAGGTCATTAATAAGTACTACTTGAAACTAGGTTTATCCTCCCTTCAGCTATTTTTTTAGGGAGATGAAATGTTTCATGGCTCAATGGTATTTTCTGTCTGCCCTTCAAAATAAACAAGTAATTGAGCCTTTTGGCATCATTTTCACATGGTTTTTAACTTGAAATACAATGCAGTTGGAGATGACATTTGGAATGGGACTAATATATTTTGTTAAATGGCAATTTCAATAAGTTGTATAAGCTTCATTGCCAATTTCCTGTGCAGAGTAAGTTTCAGATATTTTGTTCATCAGTCACCACTGAAAAATATAGGGAAACACAGTTTTCAAAAAGCTGCTGAAATAGATATTCTTAGAAGTTCAGATACAAAGAAAGGTACAATAGAGAAGGTAGCATTTTTTCCCATAATGCCTATATTTTTCATGTTACCTCTTTGGCATGAAGATGTTTGATGGAAGAAGTATGGGGTTATAGGGGTAAAATGGAATCTCTTAGATTGCTATCAGGAGGATAAGAACAGAGAAAGTAGGGTTGTTTTCAAGTTGGGAAGAGGAACAGGAATTACCTTTGTTGGTTCTTTTAGGGACTTCTTTTAGGCAAGTGGTTTTTCACAGAATTACAGAATCATGGAGTTGGAAGAGACCAGAGAGGCCTTTAAGATTTACCTAGTGACTGAGAATCTGTTCTACAACATTGTAAGTTCAATAAAGTAGCTATGTTATTTTTACACAAATATTCCCCACTCTTATTTCTTTGCTTGTTTTATAAGTAAGTGATGCTACTGGGCAGAAATTTTCATTGCCTGAATTGGATGGGGAGAGGGACAAGTGTTGAGAAAGGTTCCCTGATATCGCCATAATTTTATTTTCCTTTAAAGCTTAATGTTCTCAAAAGCTATCTATCCATACCTGTACTTTTAAAAATTGCATATGAATGACATTAAAGACATTATAATTTTTGGAATGTTTTTATTAGTATGTGAATATCTTGCTAAAACAAGAATAAGAATAATGATAACAATATATCTAAGTTGGAAGTTTTTTTTTTAATTGCTTGAGTATCAAAATGGGAAAAAAAATAAAACTATAATATTTAAAATGTAGGTTAGGGCAGACAACCTCTTCCCAAAACTGTATATGACACTTTATGCAATCTTTAAATTTGCCTTCTCTTTATTCCCTAGTCATGCCATAAAATTCAGAGAATTATGGGTTTATAATAAAATATGGGGCTTTTGACTGGTGGAATAAGGCCAGTATTTCCCTGACAATTTTTTTCCCTCTACAACACAGTGAGATTTTATTTGCTTTAAAGGAGATAAAGCTGCTCTATTCTCTCAAGACCTACTGAATGGACATGCATGGCAGTAGCATCCAGAGAAGCAAATGTCATGATATATTCATTTTATATCCTGGCTATGTTAGGATAAAGCAAACTCCCTTTTGTAAATGTTCAGTGACTGGATTAGGAGCACCTCATTTTGTCCTAATATTGAATTTGAACCAAGGAAAATGCTAATATTACAATCATGTACCTAACACCTGGAAATTAATTAATTAGTCCTTTATCTTCCTATTTTCTGTTTTTTTTCCCTTTTTTTCACAATTATTTCCAAGTAAATCTCTTCTAACACTCTCTTGGAACAAAAATAACAGTTAAGCAAAACTGACCAAATCTTATAAAGTAATAGCACCCCCTTCTATTATTTCCCATATTTCTAATGAGAAGAGTAAAAAGTATGTTTGAGCAGATGATCTGTTCGCTGGGATGGAGACTGATGATTGCAATGAATAGGAAGAGATCAGGTGCTTTTTAGCACTATTTAAATCTACACTCTCATACAAAGTTTATCTATTATTCCATTATAATTTAATATCACAACCTCTCCAGAGATATTAATAATGGGCTTTTGAGGGACAGACATTAAATTTTTCCATTAAATGACATGACTAAAAGGACCACATTCAAAAATTGAGTAAGGAAATGTGAAGTAGTAATTTGTAGTCTAAAAAAATTTTGCTTTGGTAGGTTACCATTAGGCATAAGTGACAAGAAAAAGAAAGGAGGAGAAGACGAAATTAATGATTTCAAAGCAAAAGTGATAAATGAAGGGAAATTGTCATCTGTGTGAGTGAACTTACTTAGATGAGGAAGAAAAAAAACTGGTTTTATTTCAGAACAATGTAGAGGCTGTGCAATTCATGTAGCCTCATTTTAGAAAAGTACTATTTATTCCTACATTTTGAAAACAATCCTAAGCAAGCTCATTTCATATTAAACAATGACTACTGCAGGTTGGTAAAAGAAAATCTATTTGTTTTTCAAGGATATAACAATGCTAGTACTTTAAAAATCTTACAAAGAACTGTGTCATTAGGAAAACATTTTTAGTCTTCCCCATCCACCCTGAAAAACAGAGGATTGAGAATTAAGCATCATTGACTTCAGGCTCTGTGAAGGAAATGTTTGACTAGGAGCAATCCTTTTTTTTTTCCCACTAATGTTCAGGAAAATTTATTATTTACATCTGAAATCTATGCAAAACTTGAATCAGTGAATCAGCTGATTTAATCCTATAACCAATCTGAAGATCATTAAGAGAAAGGCAATATAGTATAGAAATGCCATGTTGGAGACCTGATCAGTCTAGCATCAGGTTCTCCTGAATTTAGGTTTTCTACTTTTTTTGTGAGTATGACAAATCTTTTGGTTTTTCTCAAGCTCATTTTGTTTTTCTGCAACATGAAGATGCTTTTATGCCCCTCATAAGATTGTTGTAAGGATCATATGAAACAGTCATTTGCAAATCTTAGGAAGTGATATAAATGTAAATCATTGTCATCTGTTTATAAGTGACTTTTATGTCACCCTTTCTATCAACAAAATTATTTTGTTAATAATGCATTTTCCACATTATTTATTCATGCACTCATATTTATACAGACTAGAATGAGGCAAAGTTGTGACATAGGTACTGGATATATTTCTTTTCAGCATCTGTTAGCTCTTACTTCACATGCTTGGGATTCACTATTTAGGCCTTTTTTTTCCTCATTCATGGTTCTATGCCCTTGGATATCTTGCATTATATCTCAAACTACTTTTGACAACTGTTACTGTTGGAAAGAGCTTACAAATTATCACAAAAATATTAGGGTATGTTGGTCTAATGTTGGCCTAAACTTCATATTAATCAAATTTTTAAAATAGACCAACATGAAGAATAAGTAAATTTAGTCTCCTCATCATGAGATTTAATGTCTAAAATCATGTTGATCCCATGAGAAGACAAGGAAGAGGAGAAAATATTATTTATTTGAGATGTCTCAGACTTTAAGCGAGGAGGTATTAATATTGATATTTTCCCTAGTAATTGTGCATCCTTCCCAAGGAAAGAAATTAAAATTTTTCACCACTTTCTTAAATCTAGAAAATCAACAAAACAAATTAATTAAACTCTCATTTGTTTGCCAATTTCCAATGTGTAAATGGTAAAACTGAAAATTTAACATTCAGCTCTTATGAGCCAGTTTGATCTGTTTATAGCCATTCCTGAATTTGGGCTTCAGTTAGTTGTAAGAAAGGTAGTTTGGGGCAGCCTTTCCAATAACTCCACACAAATGACTCTTTCTCTCATATACTGTTAAATCTGGGGTCCTGGGTAACAGGGATGACAGATGGAGAAATATTTTCTCATTGGTAGGTACTACATTGGTTCCAAATTGGTATTCATTGGGAAGGGAAAGGAAAGATGGTAGCATTTATGGCATTAACAGAAAATGGCAATTCATCTTGTTTAGAGAAGAGAAAAAGCCTCCTTTTCAGGAGACCCGAAAAAGCCAAAACATTAAAAATTGTACTTTTCTGAATGTCTCAATAGGGGGTGTTTTCTGGTGAAGTATTTTGAACATAATTTTTTTTTATAAAATTTTAAGCTCCATATTACTGAATTTGCAGTTATTAGAGTGATTTGCTTTTAGGTGATGATGTGTTTTGTCCCCCAAGAAAATGCAGAGTCATTTAAGAGCAAAAATACTTCACAGTTAATTTCACCATCAAAATTCAGTCATTGCCTGGTTTTTCCAAGTGTAAAATAACTTTTGCATAACCTACAAAGACACTGAACATAACAATCTCCAGACCAAATTGTATTAAATATATAATCAGTAGTTCTTAATGTGACTGAGACTTGTAGGAAAAATATACAAGTACTTTTTGGTGAAATTGTTCCATTTGGACTTTATCACTGGTCTATTTCCCTGCTATAATTATATCCAAACTATAAGTGTATTGCTTGGAAATGATCATTCTTAACTATTTATAATTACAAATAGAAAGTCCATGGTTATTTGGGGCTCAGTTCTGCTAAAAAATCATCTTAAACAATGTTTGCTTGATACATAGTTTATGGGCTGGTACATGATTGGGTTAGATATCCATGACTAGTCTTATGGAAATAATAAATCATGCTCATATGAGACATTTCCAGCAAAAATGGTGAAATGGAATGTAGCAGCTGATTCCAGTTGTCCAAAATTAGAAATAAATGGAGGGGCAGAGCAATTTAATGCCAATACAGTTTTCTCTCTCTGAAGTAATCAAATTGACTGAACTCTTTTTTTATTCTCTGAGGCAATAGGGGTAAAGTGATTTGCCTAGGGTAACACAGCTAGAAAATATTAAATATCTGAGGATGAATTTGAATTCAGGTGCTTCTTACTTCTGGGCCAGTGTTCTATCTATTGTGCCATCTAGTTGTCCCTCCTGACTTTCTTCTGATCATTCCAGTTGATCATGGAAACAATTGGACAAGATTCCATAAATATATATATATATATATATATATATATATATATATCCATTTGTGTATGTGTATATGTGTGTGTGTGTACACATACACACATTATACACACACACACACACACACACACACACACATATATATATATATATATATATATATATATACATATACACATATGCACATATAAGGTCTATTTATACTGTATGTAGAAATAAATACCCACAGTGTGTTGGTTGTCCTTCATACTTGAAGAGCACCAAAAATGATATTGCTACATTGAAGTCAAAGAATAGTGTGTCTGACTATGGTTTATCAGACTAATATAAGTTTAGAAGGCTGGGCACAAATAATCTATATGAACATTTGTGGTAGAGATGTCTCTGAATCTGTGCATTTTGTGTTTCTTTTAAGCAACTGGCAATCAATTCCAAAGTTCTTCAGAGCAACCTTGAGGTTGTTTTTACATTGCTTCTCCTGACCTCCATATGAGTGTTTGCTTTTGTATGAGTTCTCAGTAAAATCATCATTTAGACAAGCATATGTTAACATTTGAACAATGTAGCCAGCTCATTGGAATTGAACTTCCTGCAGTAGAGTTTGAATGCTTAAGAAAGGACCTCGATGTCCAGGACTTTATCTTGATTAAGTGACCTTCAG
Source organism: Sminthopsis crassicaudata (assembly GCF_048593235.1). Classification (NCBI taxonomy): domain Eukaryota; kingdom Metazoa; phylum Chordata; class Mammalia; order Dasyuromorphia; family Dasyuridae; genus Sminthopsis; species Sminthopsis crassicaudata. The sequence goes on from NC_133621.1 coordinate 212,350,423, forward strand.
AATCTTCCTAAGAATTCAAGTGGAAGTGATTCAGTTTCCTGGAATGGCACTGATACTGTCCAGATTTCACTGGCACGCAACTAATGAGATCAGAATAATAGCTCAGTAGACTTTCAGTTTGATAGGTAACCTTGTATCTCTTCTCTCCAACAAAAACTAGCAATAGCAATGCATCCATCAACTTCATTATTTTTTTGAACATTTCTAGAATAAGCAACTAGAATTTGGTGTAACTGATGGTTTCATATATGGATGCTGTGGTGCTGACTGGTGGAAAATCTCTATTGTGTGGGTGTTGTCAAGCCAAAATGAACACAAGCAGTGGAGAGTCAATCCATACTTTGTTGCATCTCAATCTCAGAGGTTACACTGAGAACCCAATAACCTGTAAACCAAAAAAAAAAAAAAAAAAATCATGCAGCAACTCTCCCTCTACTTTAGTTTTAAATTGTAGCCTTTTTAAGTTAAATAACTGACCATCAGTGTGGTAACTGACCATGCCATTTTTTATGCTCACTGAAGATATCCAAAAGCATTGCTGAAAACATGGGGGCTTCACTTAGTGACTTGGAAAATGTGAGACTTCCGGCCAAGATGGCAGCATGGAGGCAGACAGGTGCTTAAGCTCCGTGTTTTCTCTCAGGATTTATTTCATGACAAGCCTCAGAGTTAATGCTTGACCAGAAAAGAAACCCACAAATAATCTCCAACAGAAGGTATCCTTGAAATTCACCAGAGAAGGTCTATGTTTGCTCAGGGGAGGGTCGAACAGACTGGGTGCAGACTGAGGGCAGACAAGCCAGAGCAAGACAGGCAGCTCACACGGCTCAGACTGGAGGGGGAGGGGTACGATCTCTGCCGTTTCTGCAAAAAGGCTTTTTCCCCAGAGTGGATACTCTGTCTTGGCAGCAAGCCAGGAGCAGCAAAAAGGGTGTAAACACCGGAGGTGAAGATTAAAACCCTGGAAAGCTAGCGTGTCTTCGAACCCGGACACCCCTAACCCCCACCTGGAGTGACTCCGAGCATTCTCAGAGCCTCTGAGTGCAGACTCAGCACAGCCACCACTGTCCTGTTAGTGGCTCTCTGCTGCCCTACCCCCAGTCTGTAGAGGAAGCCCATTAACACCATCCAGCCCCATCCCCCCCAAAACAGACCAATTGTTTCTCTTGTCAATTTGTTTTCTTTGATTCCACTCTTGACAAAATGACCAAAAAATTTAAAAAGGCTCTAACAATTGACAGTTTCTGTATGGAGAGAGAGCAGACTTCAAATACTGAGGAGACTAAAAACAGATGTCCCCAGAGGAATCCCCTAAAGGGGATATAATCTTCTCCTCAATAAAAAAAAAATATCTCAGAGAGGAAATCAAAAAGGCTCTCACAAGAGAGCTAGAAGAGAAATTGGAAAAAGGGAAGCTTGGAAAGAGAGCCTGGAGAAGTTATCCTGAGTGGATAAAGAGATCAAATCATTGAGAAACAAAATTAGTGAATTGGAAAAGGTAAACAATTCCAAGGAAAATAGGATTAGTGAATTGGAAAAGGTAAACAACTCCAAAGAAAACAGGATTAGTGAGCTGGATAAATAAATCAGCTCTCTAAAAAATAAAATGGATAAAATGGAAAAAAATTCCATAGAAGATAAAAACACAATTGGACAATTACAAAAAGATATAAAAAAAGTGAGTGAAGAAAATACATCATTGAAAATTAGACTTGAACAAGTAGAAATGAATGACTCAAGGAGAAACCAAGAAGTAGTCAAGCAAAACCAGAGAAATGAAACAATTGAAAAGAATGTCAAGTACCTTATTAGAAAGACAACAGACCTGGACAACAGATCCAGGAGAGACAAATTTGAGAATAATCAGACTCCCTGAAAAATGTGAGGAAAAAAAGAGCTTGGACACTATTTTCGAGGAAATTATCAAAGAGAACTGCCCAGACGTTTTGGAAACAGAGGGTAAAATAGACATTGAAAAAATTCATTGATCACCTACTGAAAGGGACCCTAAAATTAAAATACCAAGAAATATAGTGGCCAAGTTCAAGAACCATCAGACAAAGGAAAAGATATTGGAAGCTGCTAGAAAAAAACAATTCAGATATGGAGGAGCTACAATAAGGATAACCCAGGACCTAGCAGCGTCCACAATAAAAGAACGAAGGGGCTGGAACATGATATTCTGAAAGGCTAAGGAACTTGGTATGCAGCCAAGAATAACTTACCTAGCAAAAATGAGCATCATTTTCCAGGGAAGAAAATGGACATTTAACGAAATAAATGAATTCCATCTATTCTTGATGAAAAAACCAGACCTACATTAAATGTTTGATCTTCAAATACAGAACTCAAGAGATTTCTAAAAAGATAAAAAGAAATCTTGAGAACTATACTTCTGCCATAAAAATATGTAAAGAACATATGTAAAATTTGTCCTAGAAATTAGAGTTGGAAAGGAAAGTATATCATAAAAAAGTGCAAAGTGGTGGTACTACATCTCATGAAGAGGCAAAGGTAACCTATTATATCTGAGAGAAAGAAAGGAGGAAGATGAACATAGTATGTATCAATAGACATATTTGATTTATGGTGAAATTTCTTCCACTTCATAGAAAAGTGAGAGGGAAGGAGTAAGCTAAGGGGAAGGGAATACAGAAATTGTGAGGAAAAGGGGTAAAATAAGGGGAGGAACTTTAAAGTAGGGGAGGGATACTAAAAAGGGAGGGCTGTGAAAAGCAAGTGGTGTTCACAAGTTTAATACTGGGTAGGGGGATAAGAGGGAAGGAAAGGGGGAAAAGCATAAGTAGGGGTTAATAGGATGGCAAGCAATATAGAATTAGTCATTCTAACCATAAATGTGAATGGGACAAACTGCCTCATAAAGAGGAAGCAGTTAGCAGAGTGGATTAAAAGTCAGAATCCTACTATATGTTGTTTACAGGAAACACATCTGAAACAGGATGATACATTCAAACTAAAAGTAAAAGGGTGGAGCAGAATCTACTATGCTTCAGGCAAAGCCAAAAAAGCAGGGGTAGCCATCCTCATCACAGATCAAGCAAAAACAAAAATTGATCTAATTAAACAAGATAAGGAAGGGCATTATATCCTGCTAAAGGGTAGCATCAATAATGAAGCAGTATCAGTATTAAACATATATGCACCAAGTGGTGCAGCATCTAAATTCTTAAAAGAGAAATTAAAAGAGCTACAAGAAGAAATAGACAGCAAAACTATAATAGTGGGAGATCTCAACCTTTCACTCTCAGAATTAGATAAATCAAACCACAAAATAAATAAGAAAGAAGTCAAAGAGGTAAATAGAATACTAGAAAAGTTTGATATGATAGATCTTTGGCAAAAGCTAAATGGAGACAGAAAGGAGTATACTTTCTTCTCAGCAGTTCATGGAACCTATACAAAAATTGATCATAATACTAGGGCATAAAAACCTCAAAATCAAATGCAGTAAGGCAGAAATAGTAAATGCATCCTTTTCAGACCACAATGCAATCAAAATTACATTTAATAAAAAGCCAGGGGAAAATAGACCAAAAATAATTGGAAACTAAATAATCTTATACTAAAGAATGATTGGGTAAAACAGCAAATCATAGACATAATTAATAACTTCACCCAAGAAAATGACAATAATGAGACATCATACCAAAATGTGTGGGATACAGCCAAAGCAGTAATAAGGGGAAATTTTATATCTCTAGAGGCTTACTTGCATAAAATAGAGAAACAGAGGGCCAACGAATTGGGCTTACAACTAAAATTGCTAGAAAAGAAACAAATTAAGAACCCCCAGACAAACACAAAACTTGAAATTCAAAAAATAAAAGGTGAGATTAATAAAATTGAAAATAAAAAAAAAACCTATTGAATTAATTAATAAAACTAAGAGTTGGTTCTATGAAAAAACCAACAAAATAGACAAACCCTTAGTAAACCTGATTAAAAAAAGGAAAGAGAAAAAGCAAATTGTTAGTCTTGAAAATGAAAAGAGAAAACTCACCACTAATGAAGAGGAAATTAGAACAATAGTTAGGAGCTTACTTTGCTCAACTTTATGCCAATAAATTTGATAACTTAAATGAAATGGAAGAATACCTTCAAAAATATAGCTTGCCCAGATTAACAGGGGAAGAAGTAAGTAGTCTAAATAGTCCCATCTCAGAAAAAGAAATAGAAAAAGCTATTAACCAACTTCCTAAGAAAAAATCCCCAGGACCACATGGATTTACATGTGAATTCTACCAAAGATTTAAAGAACAACTAACTCCAATGCTATATAAACTATTTGAAAAAATAGGGATTGAAGGAGTTCTACCAAATTCCTTTTATGACACAGACATGGTACTGATACCTAAACCAGGTAGATCGAAAACTGAGAAAGAAAACTATACACCAATTTCCTTAATGAATATTGATGCTAAAATTTTAAATAAGATATTAGCAAATAGACTTCAGAAAATCATCCCCAGGATAATACACTATGACCAAGTGGGATTTATACCAGAAATGCAGGGTTGGTTTAATATTAGGAAAACTATTAGTATAATTGACCATATTAATAATCAAATTAATAAAAACCATATAATCATCTCAATAGATGCAGAAAAAGCATTTGATAAAATCCAACATCCATTCCTACTAAAAACGCTTGAAAGTATAGGAATAAATGGACTATTCCTTAAAATAATAACAAGCATATATTTAAAACCTTCAGTAAACATCATATATAATGGCGATAAACTACAACCTTTCCCTGTAAGATTAGGAGTGAAACAAGGTTGCCCACTATCACCATTATTATTTAATATAGTACTAGAAACTCTAGTCTTCGCAATAAGAGTCAAGAAAGAGATACAAGGAATTAGAGTAGGAAATGAGGAAATCAAACTATCACTCTTTGCAGATGACATGATGGTATACTTAGAGAACCCCAAAGACTCTGCTAAAAAGCTATTAGAAATAATTCAGAACTTTAGCAAAGTTGCAGGATAAAATGTAAATCCTCAGCATTTTTATACATTACCAACACAATCCAGTAGCAAGAGATACAAAGAGAAATTCCATTCAAAATAATGGTCAATACTATAAGATATTTCGGAATATATCTACCAAAGGAGAGTCAGGAATTATATGAGCAAAATTACGAAACACTTGCCACAAAAATAAAGTCAGATTTAAATAATTGGAAAGACATTGAGTGCTCTTGGATAGGCTGAGCGAATATAATTAAAATGAAAATACTCCCTAAACTAACCTATTTATTTAGTGCTATACCAATCAGACTCCCAAGAAACTGCTTTAATGACCTAGAAAAAATAACAGCAGAATTCATATGGAACAACAAAAGGTCGAGAATTTCAAGGGAAATAATGAAAAAAAATTAAATGAACGTGGTCTAGTTGTACATGATCTAGAACTATATTATAAAGCAACAGTCACCAAAACCATTTGGTATTGGCTAAGAAATAGACTAGTTGATCAGTGGAATAGGTTAGGTTCATAGGGTAAGATAGTGAATAAAAATAGCAATCTAGTGTTTGACCAACCCAAAGATCCCAAATTTTGGGATAAGAATTCATTATTTGACAAAAACTGCTGGGAAAACTGGAATTTAGTATGGCAGAAACTAGTAGGCATGGACCCACATTTAACACCACATACTAAGATTAGATCAAAATGGGTCCAAGATTTAGGCATAAAGAATGAAATCATAAATAAATTGGAGGAACATGGGATGGTTTACCTCTCAGACTTGTGCAGGAGGAAGGAGTTTGTGTCCAAGAGAGAACTAAAGACCATTATTGATCACAAAATAGAAAATTTTGATTACACCAAATTAAAAAAGTTTCTGCACAAACAAAACTAATGCAAACAAGATTAGAAGGGAAGTAACAAATTGGGAAAACATTTTTATAGTTAAAGGTTCTGATAAAGGCCTCATCTCCAAAATATACAGAGAATTGACTTTAATTTATAAGAAATCAAGCCATTCTCCAATTGATAAATGGTCAAAGGATATGAGCAGACAATTTTCAGATGATGAAATTAAAACTATTTCCACTCATATGAAAGAGCGTTCCAAATCACTATTGATCAGAGAAATGCAAATTAAGACAACTCTGAGATATCATTACATACCTGTCAGATTGGCTAAGATGACAGGAACAAATAATGATGAATGTTGGAGGGGATGTGGGAAAACTGGGACACTGATGCATTGTTGTTGGAGTTGTGAAAGAATCCAACCATTCTGGAGAGCAATCTGGAATATGCCCCAAAAGTTATCAAACTGTGCATACCCTTTGATCCAGCAGTGCTACTACTGGGCTTATATCCCAAGGAAATACTAAAGAAGGGAAAGGGACCTGTATGTGCCAAAATGTTTGTGGCAGCCCTTTTCATAGTGGCTAGAAGCTGGAAAATGAATGGATGTCCATCAATTGGAGAATGGTTGTTTAAATTATGGTAAATATATGGTAAAATATATGAATGTTATGGAATATTATTGTTCTGTAAGAAATGACCAACAGGAGGAATACAGAGAGGCTTGGAGAGACTTACATTAACTGATACTGAGTGAAACGAGCTGAACTAGGGGATCATTATACACTTCAACAATGATACTGTATGAGGATGTATTCTGATGTAAGTGTATATCTTCAACATAGAGAAGAGCTAATCCAATTCCAATTGATCAACGATGGACAGATTCAGCTACATCCAGAAAAGGAACAGTGGGAAATGAGTGTAAACTGTGAGCATTGTTTTTTTTTTTTTTTTTTTTTTCTTTGTTTTGTTTTGTTTCTCTTCCCAGATTATTTTTACTTTGTGAATACAATCCTTCCTTTGCAACAACAACAACAACAAAATTCGGTTCTGCACATATATATTGTACTTAAGATATACTATAAGATATTTAATATGTATGGGAATGCCCACCATCCAGGGGAGGGGATGGAAGGAAGGAGGGGAAAAACTCGGAACAGAAGGAAGTACAAGGGATAATGTTGTAAAAAAAAAAAAAGAAAAACCTATGCATATGTACTGCCAAAGAAAATGTTATAATTATAAAAATTAATAAAAAAAAGTATGATAAAAATCAAGTAAAAAAAATGTGAAAGCACCATCCATTATCCAAAAAAACTTGCAAGCATGATATTGTAGAACTGGTGTACAGCTTCTCTAAGGCAATTACATTTTGCTGCGCTCTTCTACAAGTCCTCATGATTGATAGTATCGATGATCTTTGTCAGATTGATCAACAATATGTACAGCTGGATGTGTAACCATGTTGCAGGTGAGGATTCAGCCTATTAAGGAGAACCTTAGCAAGAATCTTGCCAGCAATGATAAAGAGAGAGCTCCCCCTGGTGAATACCTGATAACTTATTTCCTTTTCCTGTATAGAGATGTACAATAAAGGCAGCCTTGAAATCTAGGGGATAGGGGGCAGCTAGGTGGCGCAGTGGATAGAGTACTAGTCTTGAATTCAGGAGGACCAGAGTTAAAATGTGGTCTGAGACACTTAACACTTCCTAGCTGTGTGACCCTGGGCAAGTCACTTAACCCCAGCTTCAGGGGAAAACAAAAAGAAAGAAATCTAGGGAATAAGGGAATAATCTCTAATTTCAGTTGACTTTTTATATAAGGGACTTTTGCCTTATAAATCTCAGCTGGGATAGAATCAGGATCAGGTACTTTGCTTCAAGAGGAAACTAACGGCATTAAGACAAGCAGAGGTAGAGGTGCCTGGGGTCCACTTAGAAAACCTAAAGAAGAACAATCTTTAATATCCTTGTGAGGTCTGTCATGGCTTCAGGAGATAACAGACCCAGTTGCCTGGTATTGCTATATGAGGAGAATGTGAATGTAAAAATAGAAAATGATTGTATTGATACACCAAAAGAAAAAAGGTGGAAGTTTGGCCTGAAGTTGGATCCTGGTTTCAGCATTGAGTCCACTATCTGGAAAATGAGGGGGAAAGGAATCGGTGTCACATCATTCAGGACTTTGGCAAAACAATATAAATGGCATCCAGACTAAAAGGAGACAGAACTAGAATCAAGACAACATATTCAAAAGTGAAAGGGTGAAAAAATCTATTCCTAGCCCAAAGTGTCAAATAGATAATTGAGGCTGAAGACTTATTATACAGAAGAAAACTCTTAATCAATGTAGAATTACTATGTTTTAAATTATGTTTAAGAGGCAAAGTAAGAAGAAAATGAGCATTTTCATAGTAACTACAAGTAGAAGTTCAGAAAAATTATTATCTTGGCCACAAGGACACCAAGAGTATATAGAATAAATGAAATAAATATTTTTTTTAAATAATAAGGCTCTTGTGGGAAAAATGGAAGGAAAATAAATAGCTTGTAATAGAAAGGGAAAATCATAACCAATATAGTGTGTCCCTGAAAACAAAATGGAACAAGAGCTCAACAAACAATTCAGTAAGAAAAAGGAATATTAGAATTAAGTCCAGTGATTGAAAAACTAGAGGAACATGTGAAATACTTATCAAAAACAGCTGACCTAGAAACCAAAATGAGGAGAGATAATTTAATCAAAATAATTTCCCTGAAAGTACATCCAAATAATAAGCCTGAATGTTACATTCATGAAATTAAAAACAAAAAAAAAAAAACATTTATTAGTCAGAAAGCAAAATTTACAAAAAAAATTAACTAATTTAAATGAGAGATAAATTAAATTAATTATTAAGTAAATTTAAAAATAATCTATTGATGACCTTCTAAATAAAAAACAAAATAAATTTTATTTATTTTATAATAGAATTGGGTAAAATAAAAAGATTTGGGCATGACCAGGCCAAAATCCAAAGATTATAGGTGAAAGAAAAAAAATTAATATAAGCAGTCAGGAGGGAAAATATTTCATGTATTAAGAAACCATATTCATAAAAAAGGTTTTTGAAAGTACAGTAAAGAAAAAAAATATGGGGGTACAATGTATTCTAAAGATCAAAAAATTGGCTTAAGAGTTAAATCCTGGCTGCCTATTTTATTAAAATAAAATATAAAAAAAAAATTCTTAGCTCATACTATAGCAAAGCAGGCAATAGTCTGGAGGTGGCCCATGCATTATAGTTTGCTAACCTCTGCAATGTTTTAAAATAGAAATACTAAGTTTACAAAGAAAAATCCTTTAAAAAGATCTGTGTTTAATTGTACAATAAAATAAATGTACTTTTATGAAACAGAAAGTTTCCAATCCAATTTTAAAGTTGATACAATCTTTGAAATATAAAAATGGAAAATGAATGAAATGTGAAAAAAGTAAATCTACTTCAGTAATTGGGAGGGGCCAAATGATAATGATGAGATTATATCATTATAAGAGTAAAAAAGTTGAGTGTCTATTTAGAATTCTACAATACTGGACTTCAAGCCAAGATGGTGGAGAGGCTACACACATCTATTTAAGCTCCATCTTTGCTCTCAGAATACTTTATTTCATGACAAGGCCCCGGAATTAGTGCTTGACTAAAAAACCCCACAAATAATTACCAACAGAAGAGCTCCTCAAAATTCGCCAGAAAAGATCTGTTTTTACTCACAGGCAGGGATGGTCAGATCGGGTGCAGACTGAAGACAGGCAATGGGAGTACAGTTGGCACCTCACATTGTGCAGATCAGAGAGGGTTGGGGAGTGTGATCTCAGCTGTTTCTGCAGAAAGAACTTTACCACAGTGTGGTTACTTTGCCTTGGCAGCAAGCCAGTAGACCATCAGAGAACTGTAAACACAGGGGGTAAAGACTATAACCCCAAAGAGCTAGGGACTCTCGGAACCTGGCCACACCCACCACATCCACCTGGAGTGGTGGCACATTCTTAGAGCCTCAGTGTCTCAGAGCACAGATGCAGCACAGCCATTGCTGTCCTGCTAGTGCCTTACTGCTGCACCCTGGAGACTGTAGGGGAAGCTTGGTAATACCATCCAACCTCCCCCCCCCAAAAAAAAAAAAAAAAAAAGCAGAATTCATTGATTTTTCTTTTGGTTAGTGTGTTCTCTTTGACTCTGACAAAATGAGCAAAAAATTAAAACATACTCCAACTATTGATAGCTTCTACTAGAGAGCAGACTTTAAACATTGAGGAGACTAAAAACAGATTGTCTCCAGAGGAATCCCCAAAAGGGAATGTGATCTGGTCCTCAACACACAAGACTCTTATAGAAGAAATTGAAAAGGCTCTCACAAGAGAGCTAGAAGAAAAATGGGAAAAAGAAAGGGAAGCTTGGCAAGAGAGTCTGGATAAGTCATCCCACTCATTTAAAGATAGAGTAGACAAAGAAATCAAATCCTTGAAAAACTGAATTAATGAATTGGAAAAGGCAAACAATTCTAAAGAAAAGAGAATTAGTGAAGAAAAAGAAAATATCTTTCTAAAAAATAAAATTGTTGAAATGGAAAAAAATTCCATAGAATAAAACAATTCATTTTTTTCCTTAAAAATATTTTATTTTTCTGCAATTACATGTACAAATTTTTTTTGTTGAGCATATAATTATTATTTTATTTTATTTTATAATTATAACTTTTTTTTTGACAGTACATATGCATGGGTAATTTTTTTTACAACATTATCCCTTGCACTTACTTCTGTTCAGATTTTTTCCCTTCCTCTCCCAACCCGCTTCCCCAGATGGCAGGCAGTCTTATACATGTTAAATATATTACAATATATTCTAGATACAATATATGTGTGTAGAACCAAATTTCTTGTTGCACAGGAAGAATTGGATTCATAAGGTAAAAATAACAGTTACACTCGTTTCCCAGTGTTCCTTTTCTGAATGTAGCTGATTCTGTCCATCACTGATCAATTGGAATTGGATTAGCTCTTCTCTATGTTGAAGATATCCACTTCCATCAGAATACATCCTCATACAGTATCATTGTTGAAGTGTATAATGATCTTCTGCTTCTGCTCATTTCACTTAGCATCAGTTGATGTAAGTCTCTCCATCCCTCTCTGTATTCCTCCTGTTGGTCATTTCTTACAGAACAATAATATTCCATAACATTCATATACCATAATTTACCCAACCATTCTCCAATTGATGGACATTCATTCATTTTCCAGTTTCTAGCCACTACAAAAAGGGCTGCCACAAACATTTTGGCACATACAGGTCCCTTTCCCTTCTTTAGTATTTCCTTGGGATATAAGCCCAGTAGTAGTATGGCTGGGTCAAAGGGTATGCACATTTTGATAACTTTTTGGGCATAATTCCAGATCGCTTTCTAGAATGGTTGGATTCTTTCACAACTCCACCAACAATGCATCAGTGTCCCAGTTTTCCCACAGCCCCTCCAACATTCATCGTTATTTGTTCCTGTCATCTTAGCCAATCTGACAGGTGTGTAATGATATCTCAGAGTTGTCTTAATTTGCATTTCTCTGATCAATAGTGATTTGGAACACTCTTTCACATGAGTGGAAATAGTTTTAATTTCATCATCTGAAAATTGTCTGTTCATATCCTTTGATAAAACAATTCATTTAAAACTCAATTGGACAATTAGAAAAAGATATTTTAAAAGTGAGTGAAGAAAATAATTTATTAAAAATCAGAATTAAACAAATGGAATTGAATGACTCGAGGAGACACCAAGAATCAGTCAAGCAAAATTAAAAAAAAAATGAAACTATGGAAAAAAATACCAAATACCTTTTTGGAAAAACAATAGATGTGGAAAATAGATCTAGGAGAGATAATCTGAGAATTATTGGATTTCCTGAAAAATATGATGAAAAAAAGAGCCTGGACACTATTTTCCAGGAAATTATCAAAGAGAACTGCCCAGATGTGATAGAAACAGAGGGTAAAATAGACAGTGAAAAAGTTCAATGATCACCTACTGAAAGATACCTTAAAATCAAAACTCCAAGAAATATAGTGGCCAAATTCCAGAATTATCAGACAAAGGAAAAAAATACTGCAAGCAGCTAGGGAAAAAAAAATCAATTCAAATATAGAGGAGCCACAATAAGGATAACTCAGGATCTATTGGCATCTACATTAAAGGATTGAAGGACCTGGAATCTGATATTCTGAAAGGCAAAAGAACTTGGAATGCAGCCAAAAATAACTTACCTAGCCAAAATGAGCATTTTTTTTCCTCAGGGAAGAAGATGGACATTCAAAGAAATAAGTGAATTTCATCTATTTCTGATCAAAAAACTGGAACTATACAAAAAGTTTGATATACAAATATGGAATTCAAGAGAAACCTAAAAAGGTAAAAATAAATCTTGTGAACTATATTTCTGCTGTAAAGATATATAAAGAACATATGTATAATTTATTCTAGAAACCAGAGATGGAAATGAAATTGTCCCATAAAAAGGGTAAAGTGGGGGTACTACATCTCATGAAGAGGCAAAGGAAATCTATTATATCTGAGAGAAAGAATGGAGGGGGATGAACATAGTGTTTATCTTATTCTCATTAGAATTGGCTTAAAGAGAAAAATATTAGACATATTCAATTTATGGTGAAACTTCTTCCACATCATTAAAAAGTGGGAGGGGAAAAGTGAAAAGGGAAGGAGTAAACTAAGCAGAAGAGAATACAGAAATTGTGAGGAAAAGGTGTAAGAAAGGGGGAGGAACTCTAAGGTGGGAGAGGGATACAAAAAAGGGAGGGCTGTGAGAAACAAGTGGTGCTCACAAGTTTAATACTGGGGAAGGCAGTAAAGGGGGAAGGAAAGGAGAAAAGCACAAGCAGGGTTTAACAAGATGGCAAGTAATACAGAATTGGTCATTTTAACCATAAATGTGAATGGGGTAAACTCCTCCATAAAGAGGAAGCAGTTAGCAGACTGGACTAAAAACCAGAATCCTACAATATGTTTTTTATAGGAAAGACACTTGAAGCAGGGTGATAAATAAAGAGTAAAGGTAAAAGGTTGGGAGCAGAATCTAGTATGCTTTAGGTGAAGCTGATCTCAGATCAAGCAAAAGCAAAAATTGATCTAAATAAAAAAAATAAGGAAGGACACTATATCTTGCTAAAAGGTAGCATAGATAATGAAGCAATATCAATATTAAACATGTCACCAAGTGATGTAGCATCTAAATTCTTAAAAGAGAAATTAAGAGAGCTACAACAAGAAATAGACAGCAAAACTATACTAGTGGGAGATCTCACTTGCACTTTCAGAATTAGATAAATCAAACCACAAAATAAATAAGAAAGAAGTCAAAGAGGTAAATAGAATACTAGAAAAGTTTGAGATTATAGATCTTTGGAGAAAACTAAATGGAGACAGAAAGGAGTACACTTTCTTCTCAGCAGTTCATGGAACCTATACAAAAAGTCTCCATATATTAGGACAAAAAAACCTCAAATTCAAATGCTGTAAGGCAGAAATAGTAAATGCATCCTTTTCAGACCACAATGTAATGAAAATTACATTTAATAAAAAGCCAGGGGAAAATAAAGCAAAAATAATTGGAAACTAAATAATTTCATACTAAAGAATGATTGGGTGAAACACCAAATCATAGACATAATTAATAACTTCACCCAAAAAAATGACAATAATGAGACATGATACCAAAATGTATGGGATGCAGCCAAAGCGATAATAAGGGGAAATTTTATATCTCTAGAGGCCTACTTACATAAAATAGAGAAAGAAAAGGTCAATGAATTGGGCTTGCAACTAAAAATGCTAGAAAAGGAACAAATTAAAACCCCCCAGTCAAACACTAAACTTGAAATTCTAAAAATAAAAGGAGAGATTAATAAAATTGAAAGTAAAAAGAACACTATTGAATTAATTAATAAAACTAAGAGTTGGTTCTATGAAAAAGCCAACAAAATAGACAAACCCTTAGTAAACCTGATTAAAAAAAGGAAAGAGAAAAAGCAAATTGTTAGTCTTAAAAATGAAAAGGGAGAACTTGCCACCAATGAAAAGGAAATTAGAGCAATAATTAGGAGTTAGTTTGCCCAACTTTATGCCAATAAATTCGATAACTGAATTTAAATGGAAGAATACCTTCAAAAATATAGCTTGCCCAGATTAACAGAGGAAGAAGTAAATTGGTTAAACAGTCCCATCTTAGAAAAAGAAATAGAACAAGATATTGACCAACTCCCTAAGAAAAAATTCCCAGAACCAGATGGATTTACCTGTGAATTCTACTAAACATTTAAAGAACAATTAACTCCAATGCTATATAAACTGTTTGAAAAAATAGGGATTGAAAGAGTCCTACCAAATTCATTTTATGGCACAGACATGGTACTGATACCTACACCAGGTAGGTTGAAAACAGAAAAAAAATTATTGACAAATATGTCTAATGAATATCCATGCTAAAATCTTAAATGAAATGTTAGCAAAAAGATTACAGAAAATCATCCCCAGAATAATACACTATGACCAAATAAGATTTATACAAGGAATGCAGGGCTGGTTCAATATTAGGAAAACTATTAGCATAATTGACTATATCAATAACCAAATTAACAAAAAAAAACCATATGATCATCTCAATAGATGCAGGAAAAGCATTTGATAAAATCCAACATCCATTCCTAAAAAAAAAAAAAAACACTTAAGAATAGAGGAATAAATGGACTTTTCCTTAAAATAGTCAGGAGAATATATTTAAAACCACAGTAACATGATATGTAGTGAAGATAAACTGGAACCTTTCCCAGTAAGATCAGGAATGAAACAAGGTTGCTCACTATCACCATTATTATTCAATATTAGAAATGCTAGCCTCTTCAATAAGAATTGAGAAAGAGATTAAAGAAACTAGGGTAGGTAATGAGGAAACCAAATTATCACTTTTTGCAGATGATATTATGTTATACTTAGAGAACCCCAGAGATCCTACTAAAAAACTATTAGAAATAATTCATAACTTTAGCAAAGTTGCAGGACACAAAATAAATCCACATACAATCCTCAGCATTTTTATACATCACCAACAAAATCCAATAGCAAGAGATAAAAAGAAAAATTTCATTCAAAATAACTGTCAATATTATAAAATATTTGGGAATCTATCTACCAAAGGAAAGTCAGGAATTATATGAGCAAAATTACAAAACACTTATCACACAGATTAAGTCAGATCTAACCAATTGGAAGTGCTCATGGATAGGCTAAGCGAATATAATAAAGATGACAATATTCCCTAAACTAATCTATTTATTTAGTCGTATACCAATCAGACTCACAAGAAACTATTTTAATGACCTAGCAAAAATAAAAACATAATTCATATGGAAGAAAAAAGGTCTAGAATTTCAAGGGAATTAGTGAATAAAAAAAAATCAAGGTGGCCTAGCTGTAACTGATCTAAAACTATATTATAAAGCAGCAGACAACAAAACCATCTGGTATTGGCTAAGAAATAGATTAGTTGATTAGTGGAATAGGTTATGATCACAGGACAAAATAATCAATGACTATAGCAATCTAGTGTTTGAAAAACCCAAAGATCCCAACTTTTGGGATAAGAATTCATTATTTGACAAAAACTGCTGGGAAAATTGGAAATGAGTATGGCAGAAATTAGGCATGGACCCAAACTTAACACCGTGCTCCAAGATAAGATCAAAATGGGTCCATTATTTAGACATAAAAATTAGATTATAAATAAATTAGAGGAACATAGGATAGTTTACATCTCAGACTTGTGGAGGAGGAAGGAATTTGTCACCAAAGAAGAACTAGAGATCATTATTGATCACAAAAGAGAAAATTTTGATTATATCAAATTTAAAAGCTTTTGTACAAATAAAACTAATGCAAACAAGATTAGAAGGGAATCAACAAACTGGGAAAACATTTTTCCAGTTAAAGGTTCTGATATAGGTCTCATTTCCAAAATATATAGAGAATTGACTATAATTTATAATAAACCAAGCCATTCGCCAATTGATAAATGGTCAAAGGATATGAACAGATGAAATTGAAACTATTTCCACTATATGAAAGTGTTTACTATTGATCAGAGAAATGCAAATTAAGACAACTCTAAGATACCAGTACACACCGGTCAGTTTGGCTAAGATGACAGGAAAAAATAATGATGAATGTTGGAGGGGATGTGGGAAAACTGGGATACTGATGCATTGTTGGTGGAGTTGTGAATGAATCTAACCATTCTGGAGATCAATCTGGAATTATGCCCCAAAACTTATCAAACTGTGCAGACCCTTTCATCAAGCAGTGCTACTCCTGGGCTTATATCCCAAAGAGATACTAAAGAAGGGAAAGGGCTCTGTATGTGCCAAAATGTTTGTAGCAGCCCTTTTTGTAGTGGCTAGAAACTGGAAAATGATTGGATGCCCATCAATTGGAGAATGGTTGGGTAAATTGTGGTATATGAATGTTATGGAATATTATTGTTCTGAAGAAATGACCAGCAGGATGAATATAGAAAGTCCTGGAGAGACTGACATGAACTGATGCTGAGTGAAATGAGCAGAACTAGGAGATCATTATACAATATAACAACAATATTTACATGGATGTATTCTGATGGAAGTGGCTATCTTCGACAAAGAGAAAATGTAACTCACTTCCAACTGATCAATGATGGACAGAATCAACTATACCCAGAAAAAGAACACTGGGAAATGAGTGCCAACTGTTTGCATTCTTGTTTTTCTTCCCAGTTATTTTTATCTTCTGAATCAAATTCTTCCTGTGCAACAAGAGAACTGTTCAGTTCTGCACACATATATTGTATTTAAGATATACTATAACATTTTAACATATATAAGACTGACTGCCATCTAGGGTAGGGAGTGGAGGGAGGGAAGGGAGAAATCGGAACAGAAGTGTGTGCAAGTGATAATGGTGTAAAAAAAATACCCATGAATATGTACTGTCAATAAAAAGTTATAATAAAAAAGATGTAAAAAAATAATTCTATAATATTTGAGGATTACAGAGAATGTAAAGAAAGTTAAATAATGGGTTTGGTCATGGTTCTGTTTATTTTTAGAGAGGAAAGAGAAAGTAGGGAAAGGAATTCAATAGAGAACAATTAGGCTAGGAGGCTTACTATTTTTCCATAAACGATGGGTATGATGATATGCAAAAGTATGGTATGAAAAAGTAGGTAGAAATAGAAGTCATCTTATGAACTTTCTATTATTTGAATCAGGCAAAGAAACATTGGATATTTACATACAAGAATAAATATAGTTAAATATCCTCTTATAGAGTGACAAAAGGAACAAGTTGAATTTACTTAAATGGTTGATTTCTAATATTATTAATTAGTGATCTATTTCTCCTATTCCCTTTTTTACTCTTACATTTCATATGTAATTAGACTTTATGATATTCAATTTTTGAGTTTACTCTTTTATCTGGATTTTATGTTACTGACTTTTCAGATGAACCTCCCTCTTGGAAATATCGATTCATTGTGGAAGCAATGTTGAATGCATATAGTGCTACAAAGATGTCATGCTATACATAAAATTACACATTCCAAGTTTTTTCTGTCTCCTGGTATATTCCCAAATCCTCTATCTCCAAAGTTTGGTTGCTCCTCCTTTTGTTCTATTGTTTCCCCTCCTCAACACTCTTAAAACTAGCTGCCCTTAGTAACTCATACATCTCTTTTACTGATGCAGAAAAGAGTGTACTTATAACTAAATCTCAGAGGAGGTAGCTCTAAATGTGCAGACTGTTCATAGATAAAGCTCATTGCAAGATTCCCATCTTTTACTTCCTCTCTGTTATGTTCTTCATTGTTAAACCATTTCTATTTCTGCCCTATTCCCAGTACCTCTCCTTCTACTACTTCTTTCTTTTATTTTATAACTCCCTACTTACTCACTGACAAGAGGAATCAGGACAAGACAAGAGGAATCAATTGAGTTGTTCACTCCTCTCTGCCTTTTTTCCCCTCTTCTTAATATATTCTTTTTCACCCAATAAATATCTTAAACAATACAATCTGAACAAAGGAAGTTGAATTAGCTGTAAAGGGATTATTAAAAGGAAAACAAAACACAGAAAAACAAATACTCCTTGTTTAGATGAATTTAAAGGAAAATTCTTTCAAACATTCAATGAACAATTATTACTGATACCATGGAATTATTCACAACATGTGAGAAATTGCTTTATCAAATTCCTTTTATGAAATACAGACATAATAATCAAATCAAGTAAAAATAAAGTAAATATAATAATAGAATTTTATTTTAAATGAAAATTAATTCAGAATTTTAAAATAAAACATTGGGAAAAAGGCTAAAATGATTTATATAAAATATTAGTATGTTAAAGTTGTAGTCATACCACAGGTAGTTAAATATTGAAGAAATAATTGAAATAATTATTTATATTAAAAACATTCCAAACCATGCAATTATATGAATAGAAACAAACAAACAAACAAAAGAAAAAAACCTTTGACAAAGTACAATATGCATTTATGCTAAAATTGCTACAAAGTATAGGCATAGTGGGATTTTATTAATATGATTTAAAAAATCCAGCTAAAACTGAAATCTAATCTCATATGTCAATTGGTTGTTGTCTTTCATACTCGAAGATGACCAAAATGAAATATTATGCCAGAGCCAAGTTACAGTGTGTCTGACTGTGGCTGATCAGACCAATATGAGCTCTGAATATCCTGACACAAATCAGACACAAATAGTCCCTATGAACATTTGGTGTAGCTTCTCTAATTTTGAACATTTCATGTTTCTTTTGGGCTAATTAAATTTTGTTTTGCTCATAGAGCTCAGCACCTTCTCTGATAGAGGCTTTATATGTAATGAGGAAACATCTGAAGTTTTAACAGCACATAAAAGAGTAAAGGAACTTTGTCCTATTTCCCTCCTATTATTTGATATAGTTCTTAAAATGATAACAATAGCAATAAGAAAGATGAAAAAAATTAAGAAGATAAAGATAGGCAAAAAATAGTCAATTATATGATTTGAGAATTTAAAAGGACCTCAGTGGTCATGTGATACAACAGACACCTAAAAAGAATATGCAGTATAATATTGCCATTTTCAAATAAGTAATTAAAGAATATAAACAAGTATTTGTCCTCAATAGAAAAATCACAAATTATTTTAAAAGTAAATTTATTTTTTAAATTCTGAACTTAATAGTTGCTAAATGAAATGACCATTTCCACATACATAGAGCCGAAAAAGAAATTGCACATGAAACTGCAGATCTTTCTTACATATAGATTGTTTTTTCTTGTAGAATACATAATAAATATAACCTGTGACTTTCAAAACCACTTGTTTTTGATTGTTTTTGAATTTCTGTTATCTTCTGTGCATTAAGAAAAAAAGTAACTTAACGATTTTTTCCTTCCCTCTCTTTTCTTTCTTTCTTCTTTTTTCCCCTACTACCACTTTCCCCTATCTACCACTATCTCATTGGAAAAAAGAAAAAAAAAACATTCTTGCCACGAATATGAATAGTGAAGCAAAACAAATACCTATGTTGTCCATATGTGAAAACATTTGTCTTATTCTGCATTTTGAATTGTTGAGACATGGATAGAATCCTTAGTCCTCTAGGATTATGGTTAGTCGTGACATCTATCAGAATTTTCAAATATTTCAAAGTTTTGTTTCTTTACAATCCTATATTACATAAATAATTTCCTTGTTCTGCTCACTTTTCTCTGCATCATAAATCTTCCCAGTTTTCTCCAAAATTACCCCTTTTAAATTTTTTATGGTATAATATTCCATTCCATCAATATCCATAATTTTGTCAGATATTCTTGACTTCCCTTTTGTTTTCAAGTTCTTTGTCACTGCAAAAAGAGCTGCTTCAAATATTTTTTATACATAATGATTCTTTTCTTCTTTTTATTGATCTCTTTGGAGTATAGGTATAGGCTTAGAAGTAAGTATTATCAGGTCAAAAATATGAACAGCTTAGTGAATTTGGGAGCATAGTTGCAGATGGCTTTCCAGAATAGGAAGAGAAGTTAGAGGAGCACAGATTGATTCTATGCAAATTTCTATTATAAATAAAAAAATGCCTTTGGGAAATAATGATAATGAAAACCAATGAGAATTTGCTATGTACTCCATCTAGTCCCAGATTACACAAGAAATTGGGCAAGGATTCTGCAGAAGCTTTGAGCAGAGAGAAACCATAATTCATAAAGTTCACAAGCAGATTGGTGCCACAGCTGGAGCCCAGCACAGAGTAGGTCTGTAGCTGAGGACAAAGACAGACCAATATAAAGCTGCCCCAGAGCATTGCATGTGATACAGCAATAGCAGCAGCCAGGCCAGGGGGCCTGTCACATTAGTAGCAGAGGTAGGACCATGATACTTCTCAATTTGTGTCTAAGACTCCACAGAAAATGAAATCTTCACCTCCACAAACCAACCTCATTTCAAACTACATAACTGAGTGAACTGATAATTCTTTGTTACATTGCTTAATGAAAGAGCTAGTAATGACTTAGCACATTGGATATAGAGTACTACACTGAGCAATGACCTTCAAATATATAAATGATTATAGGAAGAGCCTACCTTGTAAGGAATACTTACTTTGTAAGTATTTTTCTTCGGAAAGGATTGAAATGGAGGGAAGAGATTGGACTGCATTCAAAGAGAGTTAAGTTAACACAAGATAGAAGTGGTGTAGGCAAATATATTAAGTTGTAGAATCTTTATTCCTATGGGACTTTTAAAATCAGTATCAACAGCTAACTGTATTATATATTTTAGAAGCTGACCTGGTGAAAATAGGGACTTGGCCTGATGACTTCCCAAAAAATCTTTTCTTATTCTACAATTCTGCTGACAGGTATTTCATAAAATATGAAAGATTTCATATTTCTACTGTATATTGAATTTTTTTGTCTCATCATTTTTCTTTGAGAATCATTTTATACCTGTAATTTTTTTTCAAGACTGCCAGTTTTCTTCAATTCTATTAGAAGTAGGATTTATTAGCAGTGGTATAGAAACAATTCTTTCTCACTTGAATGAACTGTTTTCTATAAGTTTCTCAGTTAAGGTTCTTTAAAGCACATTGGTTAATTTTACATATGAATATATACAGATATAAATTGTATATATATATTAATCTTCACATATAATACACACAATATATATATATATATATATATGTGTGTGTGTGTGTGTGTGTGTGTGTGTGTGTGTGTGTGTGTATAAGCATTTGAAAATATGTCTCCTTTGAAAGTTGAAATTAGGATGAACACCCCCCCCACCTTCCAATTTTTTATTGTAAATGATACTTGATATTCAAAACCATGTTTTCAGTTCTTCTTTGGCCCAAGCTTTATTTTGATATGTGACCATGTTAATATATTTGTATGTTTGGTGTATATAACTATGTTTAAAGCATAAGGGAGTAAAATCCAGACACGAAGTGATCTGATATGCTTTGTGCATATTCATATTATTATGTAAGTTCATCTGAGTGCTAGCTGTCATTTGGGGGAGTTTGGCTAGAAAGAGAAGGCTATAAATATAGAAAAATGCAACAGCCAGGAAAAACAATGTGCTTGGAACCCATTTTCAGAACATGAAGAGAAGATATTTTGGAAGACTGGTTCTTCATTGTTGCCCAAATACCCTCCCTAACTACCAATGAATGATGACAGTCTGTAGAAAGGGATGTTCCAATTGAAAAACATCAATATAATGCCATGGGTCCACTAATTTAGCTCTTCCACAGGCTTGTTTACAGAAGGCACATAAACCCACATAGTCCTCACACTGTGACCCAGCTTAGATTTGTATTTTTATTTCCAAAATTCTGTGGTTATCATTAGGCTTCAGCCAGAAAGCACATATTCTAAAATCACAAATCTTTATTCTCAGTCTATTTGTACTCTTACTAATTTAAATGTTTATAGTCATTTAAGCTCAGGGGATGACAGAAGAGATGCTAGACCAAATGAATTTTTTTGCTGAATTGCTTTGTAATTTTCAAATAATTCTTGGGAAATAGGTATTCCTTCCCCAAGTGGTTTTTGGTCTTTGCTTCAATAAATGCAGGTTTATTGAGTGTGATGGTTTCTGATTTTGACTTGTTATTTTGTTTTCCTGATTTATTTTTACATTTTAGTATATATATATGTATATATATACACACATATATATGTATATATACATATATAAAAATATATATGTATATATACATATATAAAATATATATGCATATATGTGTGTATATATATGTATATGTGTATATATATATATATATATATATACATATATATATATATATATATATATATGTATATAATCAAATTGTGTCCCCTGATTACTAAGATTACTAATCTGAAATATACTTTGAATTCTGGTAGTATTCTTCTATATTACTTCTTACTATTTTTCATTATTTCCCTTGATATTATGGACTTCCTCTCCTATGCACTGAAATTTGTTAGTATTCTGAATAGAACATGAATAAATCAAGAAATAATTCTGTGATGCTTTGATATGTTTCTTAACCTATAAAATAATTTAGGTAGTATTTTAATTTTTGTTTTTATTATTGTGTTTAACCCTGAATACTGATGAAATATTTATTCACCTTTATTTTTTATAAAGAGCATTTTGCAAATGTAGTTATGTAAGTCTCAAGTATGTCTTGATAGATTGGATCCTAGATATTTTATATATTTACAAGTTATTTTTGAGGAGGTATCTTTTTCCATTTCTTCTTACATTTTATTTATACTTTATAGAATTACACTTTGTTTTTTTTTTTATTCAACTAATTTACTAATACAATCTATTTATTTTTTTATTTTTAGTAAATATATGGAACTTTTAAAGTAAATTAGCTCATCTGCAAATAGTCATAATTTGACACTTCTTTCCTAATTTTAATGACTTTACATATTTTCTTTTTTTCATTTCTTTCACTAGAACTTTTAGAAGTCTATCAAATAATAGGGATATTATTATATTATAAATAAATAAATAAATTTATATATATATATATATAAAACAATATAATTGTTTCCACTCTGTTTTTGTTTTTAATACTTCTGATATTTTATTGTTTCTCCATTGCAAATAATGATAACTTTTGGAATATATATGTAGATATAGATATGCATATACATAGATATATACACACATATATGTAATACACTTAGAGACATATGGAATATGTATCTGTATGCTTTTTGCCTCATATATGCTACCTATATATGTGAACATCAATATATGTAAATATATTTTATTTTAGAAAATGGCCCTCATGATTTTGAAAGTTTTCACATACATGAATATTGATTTTTAGCAAAGGCTCTTTGTATTTCTCTCAATATAATGCCACAATTCAGGTTGCTATGACTGATTAATGTGTTTTATTAATGTGACTGATTAAATTGTTTTCCTAATATTGAGTCATTCTTACTCTATATAAATTCAACACAGTTATACTGAATAACTTTTACATACATTAGTCTTTTTTCCATATAATTTCATGGTTTAAAGTTTTTTTCCTCAAAAGTCATCAGTCATTTTTGTCTATAGATTATTTTATCTATTTTATTAAAACATGCTTTAGGTACTAAGCTATTAGTCTCAAAATTAATTTCATAAGGTATTTTTTGCAACAATTAAGAATAATTTTTGGACTACTGATAAAAAGAGATACCTCAACATGTTCCAAAATATATGGCACCATTTTTTGAAAGCAAAGAAATAAAGTAGATGCCCATTGATTGGTATGCTAAAGAAATTGTGGTATGCTAATATATTAGAAATTTATTGTGCTTTAAACATGATGAATATAATGACTATAGAGAAGCATGAAAAAATCTGCTTGAACTGATGTAGAATGTGTTAAGGAGAATGGGGGTAGTGAGGGCAAGGGCAAGTAGTACTGGTAGAACACCAGTTGCCTCAAGGAAATTGCTGAGTATATACTAGAACTCCAACATCTTGTCTATGACATGGTTCCATGATGATTTTTTAAAAAGAAAACCTCCATCTTCTAAAGCATTAATTTTTGAAAGATTGTCATGCTAAGGAGCTAAGAATTATATCCAGTTACAAAGAATTATTGCCAGTGTAGTAACCATCAGTTTGCAAAGATGTTTCTTTTTCCTGATTTTATGTTTTGTTATTAGAAACTACCATTGAGGGCAGCCAGGTGGTACAGTGGATAGAGCACCAGCCTTAAAATCATGAGGACCTCAGTTCAAATGTGAACTCAGACACTTAACACTTCCTAGCTATGTGACCCTGGTCAAGTCCAATTGCCTTAGCAAAACAAACAAAAAAACCACAAAAAAACTATGATTGATCATAACCTCTTTATGATAAAATTGTGCATCATAATTGCATGCAGAGAGAAGTAAGTGGGGGATGTTTGTGAATACCTGAGAAAGCACAAGATTAAAACTAAGGCAGATAGTATAACTCCTATCCAGAATTTGAGATATTTTTCCTGATTATGAACTCTAAGCTATGATTATAAGAATCTTATGATTCCAAAATGGCTGGCCTAAACTTCATACAGGTCTTTCCCCCTTTATAATATGATAAAATGAATAAGATTATCATTTTGCTCTCTGTGACAAGACTAAAGCAAATGTATCATATTCCCCCACTCATTCCTACTGTTTGCCAGCACTGCCTCTTCTTGGGGTTAGGGTCAAAGATGGAGAGTGAGAATCTTTTATTAGGAGAAAAGATAAGTGTGACTGGACCTGATCTGTAACTACTTTAGTTCTCTTATGGGAGAGAGGTACCTTTTTAGTTATTTTTTTCCTTATGTAATCAAACCTTAACAGAAAGATTCACTTGGTTAATAAGGGGTCTATTGGTTGTCATGTCTATTAACATGGAATTCTGATCACCTTCACTTGGTAGAATGTAACCTTGTTTCTGTTGGTTTTGTTTATGCAAAACCTTTTATTTTTAATATAATCAAAGTTTTCTAATTTGCCTTTCATAATGTTCTCTGGTTCTTCTCTGGTCATAAATTTCTCCCTTCTCCAAAGATCTGATAGATAAATTATATCTTACTATCCTAATTTGTTTATGGTATCACCCTTATGCCTAAATCATGTACCCATTTTGACCTTATTTTTATATTAGGTGTGAGATGTAGGTCTATCCTGAGTTTCTGGCATATTATTTTCCAGTTTTCCCAGCAATTTTTGTGAAATAGTGAGTTCTTATCATAGAAGCTAGTTTGGGAGTTTATCAAATATTAGATTACTATAATAATTGATTATTGTGTCATATGTGTACAACATGTTCCACTGATTTAAGACTCTATTTCTTACTCAGTACCACATAGTTCTGATGACTGCTGCTTTATAATATAATTTTAGGTCTGATAGTTCTGGACCATCATCCTTTTTATATTTTTAAATTAATTCCATTGATATTCTTGACCTTTTGTTCTTGCAGAGGAATTTTGTAATTAATTTTTCTAGCTCTATAAAATATTTTTGGCAGTTTGATTGTTAAGGTACTGAATAAATAGATAAATTTAGGTAGTCATTTTTATTTTACTTGATTAGCCTACACATGAGCACTTGAAATTCTACTGGTTGTTTAGATCTGGCTTTATTAGTGTAAGAAATGTTTTGTAATTGTGTTCATATAGTTGCTGGGTTTGTCTTGGAAGGTGTACAACCAAAGATTTTACTTTGTCTACAATTATTATAAATGGAAATTTCTATCTCTTGCTGTTGGGTTTTGTCAGTAATATGTAGAAATGCAAACTGTCCTGATGTTCCACAGCCAGAGGGTAAAATTGAAATTGGAAGAATCTATCTCTTAAAAGAGATCACAAGATGAAAACTTCCAAGATTATTATAATCAAATTATGGAATTCTAAAGTTAAGAAGAAATTATTTCAAGCATCCAGAAAGAAACAATTCAAGTGTCATAAAGCCACAACAAGGATAACAAAAAATTTAGCAGCTTCTACAATAAAGGATCATAAAGTGTGGAATATGATATTCTGGAAAGTAATGGAGCTAGGATTACAACCAAGAATTACCTAAGTAGCAAAACTAAGTATAATCCTTGAGGGGAAATGATAGATATTCAATGAGATTGAGAAGTTCCAAACATTCTTGATGAAAAGACCAGTGCTGAATACAAATCTAATTTTCAAATACAAGACTTAGGAGAAGCAAAAGTCAGTAATTGTTAGGATTACAAGGTGATAACTCAGGTTGTCTGGGCAATTCTCTAGCTCAGAATTCACACCTTTGGTTCAGGCCTTTAAGGCATCAACAACTTTCTTGAAAATTTATTGTTCCCTAATTTAGTCATGTGTAACTCCTTGTTCCATGGTGCACCAGACCCTTCTATCATCTGCTATCCCATGAATTTTGTCCAACCTCAATGTTCTTTGCTTCTTGGACACTATCCATTGCATCCACTGTCATCCCCTTCCCTTTTTGCCTTCATTTGCCCTTGACATCAAGGGCTTTTCCTGCCTTCTCATTATGTGATCAAAGTAATCAAGCTTCAGATTCCAATGAATATTCTGAAATAATTTCCTTAATAACTGCCTGATTTGATCTTACTGACTAAGGGACTCTCAAAAGTCTTCTCTAGCACCACAATTTGACAGCATCAATTCTGTAGCAGTTAGCTTTCCTTATATAGTCCAACTCTCATAGCTATATATTATGCTAGAAAAAGCATAGCTTTGTCTATATGGACTTTTGACAAAATAATATCTCCATTTTTAGTGTTCTCCATATTTGTTTCCTGATACTGATTCTTTACAAATTCAGCTTCTCACACACCAGCGTTTTATCCTTCTTTGAGATATATTTATCACTTATGTGTTCACCTAAGCCACAGCTATAACAGAAAATACATCTGGTTCTCCATCATAAATGTGCTAGTGCTGATTTTGCATCAAATTATAGTGACCTTTGTTCTTTTGATCTTTCATTTTCACAAAAAGCTTTGACAGAGCTCTAAACTTTTGTCTTCAAATATCTTTTGTCACTGTCTCTTGCTTTTTCTTTTGTAGTCAATATACAAAGTGTTTAGGAGCTACTCAACACTAAAGTTTGAGTTTAAATAATAGGAATACTTCTTATCATCGAGTCTTAGCTCATTTTACAGTGATGTATACTATTACTACTATAGATATTAAGCTACTATACTTCTACTACTACTACTACTGCTACTACTACTACTATTATTACTATTACTACCACTACTGCCACTACTACTACTACTATTATTATTATTATTACTATTACTACTACTAGTACTACTACTATTACTACTACAACTACTATTACTACTACTACTACCACCACTACTACTACTACTATACCACTCTTACTCCTATTATTACTCCTCCTCCTACTATTATTACTACTATCTTATTATCTGCTAGTATATTATTTATGACTCATTTACTAAATTACTATTACTACTATCTGCTATCTACATGTATAGAGTATTAAGCTTTACCAAATGTTTGTGTTTGTATATTTACATATATATGTATATGTGTATATGTGTGTATATGTGTATATATATATATATATATATATATATATATATATATATATATATATATATATATATATATATATATATATATATATATATATATATATATATATATATATATATATATATATATGTACTTTACTGATGAAGAAAGTGAAGCTGAGAGATTGATTTCTCCAGAGTCATATAGCTAGCAAATATCTGAAATAAGTTTCAAATGTAGTTCTTCCTAACTATGTTTATCAGTCTATTCATTGTGCCACAAAGCTTTCTTTTAAAAATTCCATTAAGGTCTGCTATGTGAAATTTATAAATATATTGGGAAAAAAATGGAAACTTATCCTATACCTGAATCATAAACAATTATCACACTTATTTGACCAAGGATTGAAATAATTTGATTCACTTTTAACATACATTTATTAAGCATTTAATATGTGCTTTGCAATGTTGTAGATACTGGGGATATAAAGACTAAAATGAACTTGATTTTTTTGGCTGGGGGCTTGTATTTATTAGGAAGAAACAATATATAGACAGATAAATAGCTACAAAATACATAAAATAAATTCAAAGCTTTTGGGGGATAGGAGAAATTACAGAGCTGTTGGAATCAGGAAAAGTGTCATATATTTGATGAGCTTTCAGGGAGCTAAGTGTGCTAAATAGTGTTTGTAAAGAGAGCAATCCTTTCTTGCATGGCGTGGGGGCCTGGGGATACTGCTTGTACTAGGACTCAGAGGCTGGAGATAGAATAACATGCCTCAGGGACACTAATTACACTAATTAGAAACAGAATGGTTTTATGTTTTTAGGAAGTACTAAATAATCAGTCTCTGCAAGGGACACAGTGAGGATAAGGTGCTGATCCTATAGTCAAGAAGACTTGAGTTCAAATTCAGCTTCATATTCTAGCTGTGTGACTTAAGACAGATGTCTGCATCAGTTCCCTTAACTATAAAATGGGGATAACATGAATACCTACATCAAAGAGTTGTTATGAGCTTGGAGTCAGATAATATTTGTAAAGTACTTGGCCTAGCTCTTGACACATAGTAGGTGCTTAATAAATGCTTATTCTCTCCCTCTCCCATATCACAGGAATTTTATCAGACACTGCCACCTACTTGATCTTATTCCACCAAGGAACAATCACTAGCCAAATGAGTGCCTGATTTTAGACTAGACCAGATTAGTTATTTTCTAAATCTGGTATGTAAGTTCTATGTCCTCTTTCTTCAAGAAATATTATTTGCACTGACTAGGGCTGTTTTAATTAAGTACTGTTGATCCTGAAATGACAAAGGATGGAAATAGAGTGATTAAATCAACATTTGAAATAAGACATCAGAAACCCACCCAAATATTAATTATCCCTTGGAGGAGATGGTATTGTTTGGAATGCTTTCCTCTCTGCCTCCTGAGATTATTGGGGTAGTTCCATGAGATCATTAAAGGGAAAAGAGTTTGGACTTTGGTTTCACACTGCTGGCTTGTTAAAAGGAAGGCCGAAACCTGTGTTCTTATCCAGTGTTTAATGAGCTGGTATGTCTATAATTGGGGGTAGAAAAAAGGTACAAAATGTACCTGTAAAGTTATATTAGTGAGTTATTAGCTATTTGAAACAGCTGTGTAGAGCACACTGAACTCAAATCAATGGGATGATACACTTAGCAAAAGGCCTTTTATATGGAAGGCAATCCTGAAGCATAATTGCTAATAAAAGATCTATTAATGTCTTAAAATATGTTAACAAGTTCATTCAAGAGAGCTGGTGAATGAGTAGGTGATAATTAGGAAATCAGAGGTTAGACTGGTACTAGCAATTCTAGATCTAGCTGTAGAAAGTGTCCTTTGACTACTCACTAACATGCCACAGGGTTGGTATATGAGCTCATTTATATTGGGTGAATTTAGAAATCTATTTTAAGGAGCATGCAAATTAACATTCTTTTTTTCTACACCTTCTGCACTCAGTATGGTGTCAGACTCTCTAGTCCAGTGACTAGCAGAGCAGAGAGTGACAGGGTGGGCTGGCAAAAGGGTTTGTGTATATTTGCTTTTACTCTGAGGGAGGGTCTTTGGAATAGCGTGAGCTCCCACACATCACCCAGCTTGATCCTGAAGAGTTTTTGTAGTTGACTGCCTTTGAAAACCCTGCAGGAGATTGCTCAGCTTGCTTCTCAGCTGTGTAGGCTTGACTAAGAACTGAGACTTATGGAACATGACTTTAACCTCACTTCTTCATTCACTACAGGGTCCATCTTTCTCAATTTCTTTCATCTTCTTCTACCCTACAGAGAAAGATCCTAAAATAAAAAAATATGCAATGAAAAACCAATTAAAAAAACACTAAACAAATATAACATCACATCTTATTCACCCTCCTTAAAAGAAATCAGTCCAGTGATTATTTTTAACTAATTTAAATCGAGTATTTGAACAATATAAATATTAAATATTAAAAAAAAAACCCTAATGCTATACTATCAGAGATAGAAATTTAAGTTTGTTTTTCCCCTCATAGTTGTTTTACATTTTCTTTTTATGGTCTATTACTTGCCTTTCTAACTTTTAGTTTCTGCACCTAATTTATTTCCTCTAACTGCAATCTCAGTCATATTTTTCCCAGTACTTTCACTTGAATCATTGACATTTTTGGTTGGTTATGTCATTTCCATTTCAAATATAAAAAAAAAAATGAATGCAAGGCTCATGTTACTTTTTGAATGAAGGAAGGTAGGATTATGATTTTTACTAACAGCATGGCACTTTGATTTGTCTCAAAGGAAAGGTTGTAGCTTTAATGTCTTTTTCATTTCTTTCTGTAATCTATTAAGCCGCTCCTTGAACTCTCATCTTTGAACACTGATACATGTTATAGAGTGAACAAAAAGACAAACCAGATAATGTGATGATGAGATCTAGAGTACAGATCTAGAGTACAATACACATAAAGTATTTTAAAGCATTAAGTGAATGCCAGATAATAACAATAATAATAATGGTATACTAATAGGAAACGAAGGAAGAGGAGAGAGAAGGAAAAGGAGTAACCAGTCACAGTAGTGGTAATAATAAAAGTATTAGTAGCAGTAGCAGCAGTAATATTAGTAGTGAAGCTAAGATGATAGAAAGAGAAAAGCAATGCAAAGAAAAAAAATTCTATACTAACCAAAAACAGTATTACAGAGGCCAGTGAAGTAGAGATCCAAGAAAAGTATCCACCAGAGCAAATAAATATGACATTTTTTGGTTATCTATACGTCTGAAAATAATTTAATACAATGAAAATTCAAATTAGCTCAAACATAAAATGAACAGTTTGCATATTGTTATTATAATGAATAAAACCAAAGTTACATCAATGCTAGCCTCAGAGCAAAATTGGAGAAAGGTGAGGTGAAAGATCTATGATTATGGTCTGAAATGCCAGTAAATGAATTACTAGCAAAGTATTTTGCCATCTATGGCAGATCCCTCTTTTCTTAATAGAAGACATTACTACTTCTATCAAGAGATGAAAACATCTATTAAAGCTTAAAATAGCTCTAACATTTTTGCAACATTGTGTGTTTATCTTTGTATCTGCCTCTGTATATCTATCCACAAACTATATATGTATTTATATTTATAGTTATGGATATACAAAAACATATCCATATAAGAAAACATCATATTGTTGAAGGATATCCCTAAAAATCACAGTGTTGCAAAGAGCAACTCGTTGTTGATTCAGTAATTATTGAACAAGATGTCTGAGAGTGCCATGACATTTATATTGCTTTTATTGATTGTTGCAAAACCTTCGACTCAGTTCCAAACTCATAGCTTATTTATGTGATGCAAATATATAAAAGAGATGCTAGAGCATTTGATGTTTATCAGGAAACCTCTTTCCTACTAAAAGCAATGGTAACACAATGATGTAAAAAACAATTTGCAATTATGTAAAAGCCTCTAAGTGGCAAAATGTTTGAAATGATGAAGTTGGTGTTCAGAAGGCTAGAAATTAAATCTTGCTTCAGTTGCTTACTAGCTTTGTGACTCTCTTAGTCTCCATTTTCTTAACTTTAAAATGAGATGATTGGATTTGAACTCAATTTCTATTTATATCATAAAGCTCTGTCTTATATAGGGTCTTCTTTTCTCCCTCTATGTTATTTAATTTAGTAACTTCATCAGTTCCAATGGTTTCAATTATCAACTTTAAATTCTCAGCTTCCAATTCTATCTTTCTAGTCCTAACTATTTCTTTAACCTCCAGTCTCAAATACCCTTATGGCATGTTTTGTTGGACTTATGTCCAAAACAGAACTCATTGAATTTCCCCCCAAATAATCCCATTCTTTGGATATGAGAGTTAAAAGAAAGCAAGCAGTCAAGAATTAAAATTAAATTGCAAGACTAAATGATTGGGAAAATGGTGGTAACTTTTGCAAGATGCAAACATCATATGAGTGGTACTGTAGATATTTGAAAAATGATTATTTATTGATTATGGAGCTTACAATTTATTGACAAAGCTTTTAAAATTTTTTTTCACTGGGAAACACATAATTAGCATCAATTCTCAACAAATGTTATAATAAATGCTAGAAGAAAGAAATCACTGAGGGCTGAAGTTATTTTCTGGAGAAAGGACTTCCCAGGGGAAAAATCACTTTCATCTAAACAGTCAACACTGGTCAGAGTTTAATTTTATGGTTTCAGACTCCATAACTATATCACCACAGTTTAGTGCATAGAGGATTAATCTTCCTTTCTAAAGGATCTGAGTTCAGATTCTGTCCCTAAAACATGCTAACAATGACAAGAGCAAGTCCCTTAAGCCAATTCCCCAGTTAGAGATGATTTCTTTATTAGTAGAAGAAAGTTCCCTGTAAATGGCTAGAACTGAGCAAATGCACTTGGATAATGGAGCACGTGAGACTAACTGCCAATTGGACAATTCTCCATTAACATGTTTGAAGGATGACCTTCCCCAACTATTCTGTGGTGGCTTGATTGGTGGGTGTGGACAAAGAAGGGAAAGTGACTTGTGTGGGTGGAGTAGGAAGAGGAAATTGAGGCATTCTCCAGGTGGTGGAGAGAGAGGAAGGAGATGTGGAGATTGCTAGATCTAATCCCCTGATGGTGACCTCAAAAGACCAAGAATAAAGACTTTTGATTATCCTGACTCCGGCTGATTTCTGGGAAGACAGAGTTCCAGCAGTTCCCCATACTGAAGAAATTACAAGTATAGAGAAAAGAAAAACAAAATTAAAAAATCAACATTTTCTTCTCACATTCTGACTTGGCTTATTCCTTCTTTTTATCCATTTATTGTTTTAGGGTTATAATTATAATGCTTTTAAAAATAATCTAACTCAAATTTTATTTTCATAAACACATTTTTTTGCTCTCTTCCTGGCTGTCAATTAAGTATAGAACAGTTTTCCTTTCAACTGACAGGTTGACATTCTATAAACAAAAAAGGCTAGTACTAAGAATGAGGAAGTCATATCAGAGAAGAGAAAAACATAAAACTGAATTACCTTTCTTTCATTAAAAAGGTGGAGCTAATAGGAGAATTTAAAAGTTGTTTTGGAATTGTAGTTCCAGGAATACCACATAAGTAAAGTCTGATTATTGGATTATGAAGAACTTTGATATCATGGTTCATACAGTTCTATTGAAGGAATTATCGTGAAGAACAGAAGGCTTGGGAGGGGGAATAGGCATAATAGCTGTCTTCCAATATTTGAAGGACTATTTTATTTTTTAAAAAGTATTAGAATTGCCCTTCTCAGCACCAGATCTCAGAATAAGAAATAGTGTCTGGAAATTTTAGGGAGACAGATTTAAGTACAATGTAAAACAATACAAAAAACCCCAAACAAACAAATTTCTTGATATTTAGAACCATATTTTTTGTATGGTTTTTTTCAGGATATAGTGAACATCATCTCACTAGAAGTAATTAAGTGAAATCTTGATTATTATCTGTTGGATGTATTGTACATAGAATTAATACTTAGTTCTTGTCTTTTGAGGAGATACCCACTGAGGTTGATATTTTGTATTTCTGAATATTCTATGTTAATGAAGGGCAACAAAACCTTGATTTTGTTAACAAATTCCAAATAGGAATTGGTTCTATAATTTCATAGATACAGGGAATTGTCATGTAAGGAAACTGTCCCTCCCAATTCTCACAGGCACTTTCTCTAAAATTCACAATCTTACAACTTTGCCTGGAGCACAGAAAGATTAAGACATTTGCCCAGGGTGACATAACTAATAGATATTAGACTCAGAGCTTGAAGCCAGGTTTTCCTGGTTTTGTGGCCAGTTCTCTAGGCATTAGAAGATACTACTTATGCAAATTAAATCAAAATTACAGTTTGTTTGTTTGTTTTTCCATAGAGAGTCTGATTTTTCCACTCTTCAACCATTATTGAACCTATTGGCAAGGATAAAAGATACTCCATAGAATTAATAGATTTAGAACTAGAAGGGCTTATGGAAGGCCATGAAAACCAACTTTATCATTTCACAGATGAAGAAACAGGAGTCCAGAAAGGTTATATATTGCCCAGCATCACAGTTTAAAATATGTCTGAGGGAGGATTCAAACACAGATATTACTGACTCTGGAGCCATACATCATCCATTATGTACTTAGCTACCCACCTTCTTTTTTACAGTGCAATGTGTTAGAGGAGTTACAGAGTTTAGATGAGATAAATTCTTGCCCTCAGAGAAATTATGTATAGGCATTTTATCAGAGAGGTAAGCCACAAACACAGCTAACTATAACTACATTATGACTGATGCTTCTTTAGAAGTTTATAAAAGAAAATCATATATCAATAATCAATAAATATTTATTAATGTTTAATTATTTTATTAATGCCTACTTTGTGCCAGGCACTATACCAAGTTCTGGTAATACAGAGAAAGACAAAAGATAGTTTCTGTCCTCAAGGAACTCAGAAGCTCCTGGGGGAAGACAATAGATAAAAAGAAATTTTAAAAATAAATTGAAGACAGGGAGAAGATGGAAAGTAAAATTTAGTTCCTAAGCATGAAGAAGTCTTAGAGCCAAATATTGAGGTATCTGTCCAGGATCTCCTCCTCCAATAGAGGAATTGAGATTAGCTCTCTGATTTCTACCTTCTACTATCTTCTATCAGAGGAAAAGATAGTAACCCTAAGAAATACAGGTTACTAAAGAGATGGGAGTTTCAAAGTTATTTTGATTTTATGAGAGCAGTTATTTAAAGAAAATGATATAGTATAAATGAGTAGGTAGGTGGGAAACGAACCTTAATATGTGAAGTTTAAAGGGAGGGTTATTGGGAAATTCACTTTCTTGAGAGAGATAGTACCTATTGTATGTTATATAATGGGGATTCAGGTCTGGTGCATTTGTTTAAAATTATTTCCATTAGTTGAGAAAAAAAATTATTCAATGTTCCATGTCTACATACTGTATGGAGTTGGTGAGAGCTTGAAAAAAGAGGGATTTTTTTTTTCTGACTTCTGGCTTGGAACAAGGAACATAAGGTTCTAGGCCCTCTTCCAAGAAAGACTTCTGGAGTGAAAAAAAGACATTAGAAAGGAGGAGATGTGTAGAGGAGCACCCAAAGCCCATATATAATCCAGATTTCCAGTTTGCCTCATTAAATATTTTGGGGGATTCCTTTTGGGTAAAATCAAACACAGCTCTCCCTCACTTTAAATCCAATTCATTGAATGTTATTGCAGAGTAAAAGTTAATGTTAATCAGAAGGGAAATATTACATGATAAGATTGGAAAGATCAGGGTCTTTGACCAGGATCTACAGATCCAATAATACTGATATCCTACCTCTACAAAATGATTGATAATACTACTCTCCACTCTACAGGGTTCCCCATGGGGATTTCTGTTTCTTGGGTCATTATAATGATCTCAAAGTATCATAGATATTATTACTAATATAATAACTAGTAATTTTAATAAAATTATCCTATGGATTCATATGGGGTAAACTTTGTTTCACCATGCCATTGAAGAAATACCAGGTGGTGGGAGAGTGGTTTGGAATGTGAAGAATTTACAATAGATGTTATGGTCAAAATGTGCCCTTTTTGCCATGAAAAGGTTCATAGCAAAATCAAAATGATTAAGCAATGGGCTGTGAGTGAAGGGGATTTTTAAAAGATCAGAGATATAACTGTTCATACATGTATGCAAGTCAACAAATATGAACACCTGTGTGTGTGTGTGTGATTATATTATCTAATCACCATAGAGCATTCTTTGGGTATAAAAGACAAGGTTATAAGTTAATGTAAATGACTATAAGAATGAAAGGAAGAGTAACCTTCTCCTCGCTTCACTTATATCCTATTCATAAACCTAATCCAAAGAGATCACACTGCTACAGTCATAGGGTTTGTATGCTTCTCTTGGAACTGTACTTGCAGTAGTGGACTGAGCTGCTGAAGTTGGCATTTCTCTTTCTTGCTTTCTGAGGTTTGGAAACAAATGAGTTAAAGTTCTCAGAAAGGTGCTAAAATAAACCACTTATGAAAAATTAATTGGTAATTACTATATAATTTCCTGATTCTCAAATATTGGTGAGAATTGATTCTAATTAAGAGGAATTTAATATATACAAATAGCATGAGTTTTACATTTTGATTCAATTCAATGAATGATTCTATTAGCCAGCAATTTGAAACAGCAGAACCCAATTGTAATTCAAAGTAGAAAGTAAGAGAAGAATGTTTAAAAAAAAGTCACCCAAGGACAAACTAGTCACTCCCAGAACAGAAGAGAAATAGATTTTCTTAATTCTATTTTTTTTTTACTTTGGTTTAGGGAAGTAAGACAATTGCTTGATGGTCTATGGGGTAAAGTGATCTTTTTGACTTTTTCCTCACTGCCCCAACACACATGTGTACATTCCTCCCCTCCTTTCATCCCTTTACCCCAGGCATGCATGCAGATATTCATACTTTATTGGAAATATTTGAAATTTTAGGACTAGGTTATTTCCAGAGCAGGAAAACAAGACCCTAGAATAGCCCAGGGCAAGAGAGCAGCTGAGACCATTTGCACATTCTGCCTACACAGACTATGGGCATTCAGCAGAATGGAAGTCTGTAATGGGAGAGGGTGTTTTTCTCTGACCTTTGTTGAGACTGGCCTTAGAGTCTAGAGCATTTATATTCTAAGAACAACAGAGATGATCACTTCAGGAAGACATGTTTGACAGTGGAGAAGCATTTCATCAACTGTTTTGACCTGGATGCTCTGCCTCTTTTATCATCTTGCTAAAATGAAGAAATCCTGGTAACAAAGCCAGGTAAATGATGTATGTGTGTTTCCCATTATCACTAAAAGTGTGGATACTTTTGGTATGAGTCATAGAAATCTAGGGCACAGCTACATAATAGAAGTGAACCTCTGATAAGTCTCTAATTCAAGTTCAATAGCTTGGTCACACCTAATTAATCATTTATATTCTTCTTAGGGATACAGCCTAATGGGGTCTCACCCATGACAAAGGTAGGTCTGCCAGGTTCTCTCTCATCATCTGCTAATGAAGGAAGTCAGCTATTCAATGAGTAAAGAACACTTCAGGTATGGAAGTAAAAGGTTAACAAGAAGGGTTTCAACAGCAATTTACTTAAACAGACACATGTCACAAAGGAGATGGGACTAGAGGGGTTTGCTCTCTCTAGAGATGGACTTGTAGACTTGCTTGATGAAAGTTTGCCTGGGCTTCTGTACAGAGATTATTTTATTGTGGAGGGAATTTCATCCTGCTTTTTGATCTCTTGGGATACCAGGACAAACTGTAACACTCAGAAATCACACAATTTAGTTATTGATATTCTCTTCCTCTAATCTCTCCTTTCTCACCTCATATCCTCTGTAATCTGCCTTCCTGCCTCTACCTCCACTCTACTCTCCACTCTACAGGGTTCCCCATGGGGATTTCTGTTCCTTGGGTCATTATAATGATCTCAAAGCATCATAGATATTATTATTAATATAATAACTAGCAATTTTAATAAAATTATCCTATAGATTCATATGGGGTAAACTTTGTTTCACCATGCCATTGAAGAAGTATCAGGATTAAAATTCTAATTCTTATTAAGGGGCATTGAGAGTTCAGTGGTTGGAACACTGGACCTGGAGTCAGGAAAACCTGTATTCAAATCAAACCTCATATATTTGCTCGCTGTTTGATCCTGAGCAAGATAGTTAACTTCTGTTTGCTTCAGTCTCCTAAACTGTAGAAAGGATGGAGATAATAAAAGTATTTATTTGCCAGACTTGTTATGATATCATAAAATTCCTGGCATTTAGTAAGAGCTATATAAATGTTAACTATTATTATTATTATTATCATCCCTGTATCCTAGAGTATTTCTGTAGATGTTATAGGTCCATGATATTAAGCTTAGTATTTCCCTGCCTAAGGGAAATTTTTATTGGGACCCAAAGACATGCCAACAGGATAGAGAGCTAAATATATAAGTAGAGCCAGGGCCCGAGTTACCAAACAAGTTTTACTTAAGAAGATCTCTTTTTGTTGTTCTTAGAATATATATGCTAGGAGGCAGGGCTTCTTAAACTTTTTTCATTTGCAACCATATTCACCCCAAAAATTTTTACCTGACTCCAGGTATATAGGTATATAAAATAGGTATACAAATCAAACACTGTTAATAAATCATAATTTTGTAACCCCTAAATTCAATTCTGAGACTCCATAAGGAGTTGTGACCCAGAGTTTAAGAAGGTGGGCTCAGGACATAGGTGGCTGCCTAAATATGTGAAGATGACTTTAGTGAACCACATTTTATACATGTAATCTTGTATTTGGAAGAAATCACATACTATAATTAATAAATGTCTAATTAATTGACGAATTGATTTTCTTTTTGAGGACTGGGATATGAAACCATGATGTCACTAATACAGGAAGAAAAATCTCTCTAGATATGCACTTGCTCTGCATATTATATTCTTAGCTTATAGAACTAAGAGATTAAATACTTTGCCAAGGGTCACAGAGAAAGCATATGTAAGAGGTAGAAATAGAACTTAGATTTGAGGCCAGGTTTCTATCTTATTTGTCAGGTTGCCTCTTTATTTCCCTTTCAATCATCAACCTCTTAGTTTCAATGTTATGATTGTTATGCCTCACATTTACATGACACTTATAGAAATAATGTATGATTTTATTAGCGTGAGAATTACATACAGAAAGCTCAATCCTTATGTATGTATCTTAGATAAACAAGATAGACTCAGTCCTTCATGACTTAGTAGTAAGTATTAAAGAGCTACCCTGAGGCACATATAGTTTAAATGACTTGTTCATGACCATAGTTTACCCAAAACATTTTTAACACAACTCTATGAGATGATTAGTCTAGACTACAATATTCCCATTTTATAGATGAAGCTTAGGAAAGTGGATAAAGTGCTAGGCCAGAAGTCAGGAGGATTCATTTTCAGGAGTTCGAATCTGGCCTTCGATACATATTTGCTGTGTGACCCTGGCAAATCACTTTGCTCTGTTTGCCTCAGTTTCCTCATCTGTATAATAAGGTGGAGAAGGAAAGACAATCCACTTCACTATCTTTGCCAAGGAAATCTAAATGGTGTCATGAAGAGTTAGACAGAACTGAAATGACTTAACAACAAAATACACTACCTGTGGTTGCAAAGCTGATAAATGAAAGAACCAAGCCCAGAAGCCAGGTTTTTTGGCTCTCATTCCAGAGCTCTTTCCACTATGTGTTGCTGCCCTCTCCAGTGTGACACAGCAAAGGGGTTGTCATCCTTAACTCTTTCTCCTAAATTCCTAAGCATTTCCTCCAGGCCAAACAAACTCTATAGACCAAAAATCACTGACAGATTACATCCCTGCACTCAAGAATTTGAAATAGATTTCCAATTTGTCCAGGTCTGAGTCTGCCATCCCTAATAGATAGGCAGCTTTGTGACAAAGAGTGGAGGGGAAGTGCTCAATCATAAGCATTTACTAAAGGCATCTGTGTCTGTGACAGTGGTTTTCTTGAACAAAATACAAGGCACCTGACTAATAAATTGCTCTTGGATGGTTCCTCGGCAGACATATAACAGCATGCTTGCTGTTTGTCCACCCCAAGGAAGATCATTATCTTCTATTACCTTTCATGTGGCCAGTGAAACCTAGATTACTAGACAGGCTTTCTCAGGCATAACAATAAGTCTTGATTCACAGACTTATTGTGCTTTACCTCTCTGAGTATTGCAAGCAATTGACATATTAATAAACCATTAAAACATTTCTCCAAGGGAGCTTAATGTAATGACTATTCAATATATGTCTCCCAATTGTGCAAGGATATCCCTTAGTCTGTGACAACAGTGCACCATAATTATAAAGTTAAATGATGTTCTCTTTTATTTTTAACTTTAATCCATATCAAACACAATTGGTGCTTTAAAAATCATTTAAAAGATCTTCTGCTTCCATTTTTATTTAACCTACTACATCTATTTAATTTTCTTTTACCTTGAAATGGCATAGTTTTACTGTATTCCCTTCCATTTTGATCACTATTTCTTCTTGACTCATTTTCCCAAACTGGTGCCTATGCTTCAATAAATAATCTTTTGATCATTGTTAGTGAACATTCTTCTATTGACATGTTCTACAATTTGACAAAAATCGCAAGAATCTTAGAAGTCTCTGAATTTGGCAATACTATATCTTGGCAGAGTGTAAACAACAACTCACAATCACTTAAGTTCATTTTTGAAAACAGGAGCTTAATCATGATCTCAGAAGATTGATAATTAAGAACACTGTTCACCTCCATATAGAGAGGTGATGGACTAATGTGAAGAATGAGACAGATTTTTAGATATAGACAATGTAGGAATTTCTTCTGTTTAATTTCACATATTTATTTCAATAATTTTGTTTTGTTTTGTTTTGTTTTGCCAGTGTAGGAAAGGAGCATGAGAGGGAGAAAAAAAGCTTTGAAAGTGGGGGAAAAATGTTTCTTTAAACTTATTGAGAAAAAAAGAACTAATATATGTATTTTAATTTTATTATATTACTAGACATTGATAATTTTGCTGGACTTATTTTTGGTCCCTTTTTACCTTTGTTTTTTTTTTTTTTAATTGTTCCAAAAGTTCCACCTTTTTAGTTTGACTGTAATCAAGTACATGTTAGTCTAATCATAATAATATATAGAAATTTGTGTAACCAAGTAGAACCATTCACTTCCCCCTGATAATAACAATGAGTTTTTTTAGAGGATCTCTGACATTACATTTATAAGACAGCTTGACAAGGCAGAAACAACATTGGGGGCATCTTGTAGACAATTTTGTTGGTTTTTCTGTTCTCATTGCCATCTCAAGCTCCCATTGCATCCAGTGATTTATTTTCATGTAACTTTGTTCTTCCTTCATAATGGATGATGTTGTAACATCATCATGACTGACAGGAAAAGATAACCATAAATGTTGAAGGGGATATGGAAAAACTGGGACACCAATGCATTGTTGATGGAGTTGTGAAATGATCCAATCATTCTGGAGAGCAATTTGGAAATATGACCAAAGGGCTATAAAACTGTGCATAACTTTTATCCCAGCAGTGCCATTACTGGGTCTGTAACCCAAGTAAATCATAAAGGAGGGAAAAGGACCCACATGTGCAAAAATGTTTGTAGCAGCTTTTTTTTTTTCTGGTAGCAAAGAATTGGAAAATAAGTAGGTACCTATCAATTGGGAATAGCTAAACAAGTTGTGGTATATGAAGATAATGGAGTATTATTGTTCTATAAAAAATGATGAACAAGCTGATTTTTAGAAAGGCCTGGAAAGACTTACATGAGCTGATGCTGAGTGAAAGAAGCAAACTAGAAATATTGTATACACAATAACAGCAAGAATGGGGGATGATCAACTATAAAAGACTTGGTTCTTCTTAGTGGTTTAGTGATCCAAAGCAATTCCAATAGACTTTGGATAGAAAATACCATCTGCATTCAATAAAAGAATGAAAGAGAATGAATGTAAATCAACACATGCTACGTTCACTTCTTTTTTTCTGTTTTAGCTCGCCCATAGTTTTTCTCTTTTGCTCTGATTTTTCTCTCCCCACATGATTTATAAAGCAATGAGTGTTAAAAAATAATAACCTCATTTTGACTTCCCAAGTAAGTACCTTCTTTTAATCAGGGAAATTTGCTTTCATTTTCACATATGGTTTGACAATACTTATCTTTAATCCATTGAATATAATATTGCTCCCTATATTGCATATAATACTTTATCTTTTCAGTCAATTTTTATCTTTGATTAAATTAATGTTACATTAATTTCTTTTTTTAATGTTTTTTTTCTTTTTGTTCCTTCAGTTTGTGTGTATTATTTTTTCTAACCTAATATGTGTGATGGGAATCACAAGAGAATCCCTTCCTTCCTTTCCCTTTCCTTTCCCATTCTCCCTTCTTTTTCCCCTTCCTTTTCCATTGCCCTTCCCTTTTCCATTATGTCTTACTCTTTGAGGATATTAACTTAGGTAGATATGTGAAGAGTAAATTGAAATGGGAGAAGAATTGGGACAGAGAGACCAATAATCCAAATGAAAAGTGATAAGAAGATAAACTTTAATTATGTATATGTGAGTAGAGAGAAAGGGTTATATGTGAGAGATGTAAATACAGAAATGGCAACATGTGGATTGATTAGATATTTGGGTGGAAAATGGTGAGTTGAGAATAATACCAAGGTTATAAACCCAGGAAATTAGAATAATGGTTGTGCCTTCAAGATAAATAGGGAAATTTTGAAAAGATATGTTTGCGATGCAAGATATTGTTTTGGACATGTTGAGATGTCTCTGGGGAATAATTTTGATAATATAAAACTGAAGTTTTTGCTCAAAGGGAACTGGACATAGAAATTAGTAAGCCATCTTCATTGAAGTGGTACTTAAACTTGTGGAAGCTGAAGAGAGAAGGGATACACACACACACACACACACACACACATATGAACATACATAATAGGTGTAATAGGTAGAGAGGGAAGATTACTTTTGGGATCATCTAAATTTAGGGAGCATGATATGAATAATTAAGCAGCAAAAACAGATGAATGTCAAATATGTAGAATGAGAAAAGAGTAATATGAAAATTCAAAGAGATAGCATCAGGTAAGTCATAATGAATAATGTAAAATACAGAAAACATGTCAAAAAGCAAGGAGAGTGAGAAAAATCCAGTAAATTGGGGCAATTATGAGATTTTTGGTAATAAAAAATCCAGCAGTTTCAATTGATTAATGATGTTGGACATCAGATCAAAAGAATTAAGGTGTGAGTTGGGAATATAGAAAGTGGATGAAAGAAGCGATTTTATTTTTCTAAGAGTTGCCTGAGAAAGGAAGAAATAGAAACAATACTTGAAGGAACGGTAGGTACTAGTCATGATTTTTCTTTTCTTTCTTTTTAAGGATAGGTAAGAACTGAGAATGTTTGAAGGCAATAGAGAAAATATCTATACTTTTTTAATTCATTAGAGAGAGGGGCAGGGAGAGGGAAATGATTCTGAAGAAGATAGGGGGTATACAGGATCATGTAGAGAGGTTGCCCTACGCAAAGAAAAGGATCATCTCATTATCAGAGGCTGGAGGAAAAGGACAGTGGTGAATGATATGCTGAGTTTTGATATGAAGATATAATAAGATATATGTGAAAGGCTTAATAAAGCCACTGAAATAGCATCTATGATTATATGTGTGTCTCTACAATATATACATACCTATATTTTCTTGAGTAGAGGTTCAAGAGTAGAAGTTAGTATTGAATTGAAACAGTTAAATGGAGATTTAATTGGGAATGGGGCAAGTTAGATGGCATAGTAAATAGATAATCAGTCCTAATTTTCTTGAGTTCAAATCTGTCCTTAAACACTTTCTAGATATGTGATCCTAGACA
This sequence comes from Sminthopsis crassicaudata, assembly GCF_048593235.1. Lineage (NCBI taxonomy): Eukaryota > Metazoa > Chordata > Mammalia > Dasyuromorphia > Dasyuridae > Sminthopsis > Sminthopsis crassicaudata. The sequence goes on from NC_133621.1 coordinate 212,393,968, forward strand.
AAGTACTTAATCCTATTTACCTCAGTTTCTTTGTATGCAAAATGAACTTGAGAAGGAAATGGCAAACTACTCCAGCTGAGAATATCTTTGCTGAGAATATTCCAACAGGAGTCATGAAGAGTTGGAAGTGACTGAACAAATGAACAAAAATAATTGCAAATGGAGGAAAGAAAAAGAATAAGGATAAGGGCCTGAGAATGTGCTGAAGAGTAAGGGAGAAAGGAACAATCATTTATTTATAAAGTACCTGCTGTATGTGAAGCACTGTGACAAGTACTTTGGGAATGTTAAATTACTTGATTTTTACAACTAGTTAAAGTAGATGCTATTATTATCCCCACTTTACAGTGAAAGAAATTGAGGTCACATTGAGAACAGAGAATAAATTTAGGAAAGGTATGTCGTACACAAAATGATGGAATAATATTGTAGTAGATTATGGCCAAAGTATGGAATGTTAAGACTTTTGTGAAAAAAAGTGGAATACGTGGTTAATGGTGAGATTCAGGATGTGCTGATAATTGTGCATGATCCAGGTATTGTGAAAAAAAATATTGTGGAGGTAAATAATTAAATGAGAGAGAGAGAGAGAGAGAGAGAGAGAGAGAGAGAGAGAGAGAGAGAGAGAGAGAGGGAGGGAGGGAGGGAGGGAGGGAGGGAGGGAGAGAGAAGAGAAAGAGAAAAGAGAGGAGAAAGAGAAAACAGAGAGAGAGAAGAGAAAGAGAAAAGAGAGGAGAAAGAGAAAACAGAGAGAGAAGAGAGAAGAGAAAAGAGAGAGAGAGAAGAGAAAGAGAAAAGAGAGGAGAAAGAGAAAACAGAGAGAGAGAAGAGAGAAGAGAAAAGAGAGGAGAAAAAGAAAACAGAGAGAGAGAAGAGAGAAGAGAAAAGAGAGAGAGAGAAGAGAAAGAGAGGAGACACAGAGAGAGAGAGAGAGAGAGAGAGAGAGAGAGAGAGAGAGAGAGAGAGAGAGAGATATGCCAGGCCTCCCTTCTACCCACCCCTGTTATTTGGAAAACATCAGAAATAGCATTACAATTCAGAGGACATGATAATGTTCTGTTGCTCCAAACTTATGATAAAAGAATCAAATTAGAAGTACAAATGAATACAGGGGAAAATTGGATGTGGGAATCTTCTAACCACTCAGTATTGAGTATATTATGGGTTTTATTTCTACCTTCTTCCCTATTCTCATTAGTAAATTTTAAAAGATTTTTTTTCTTCATAAACATGAAAAAAACTGAAAAAATGAAAATTGCATGATAAAATGGTCCATATACTTCTTGCTTTAAAAATGACCCAGGAAAGAAATGCAGTATTAATATCTTGTACCATTTTAATGTGTTCCATATAACTAGGCCAATTTGGCCTAGTTTTAATCGACACAATGAAATTCTGGAACTAATCATACTAATAGGATAGAAAGATCCTGAAGATCATTTTAGTATAGACTGAAAATGTTAATAAAATAACAATAAGGCATTTAGTCTCAAAATGTATCACTGAACAGTGCTTTCCTTGTTCATTAGCACTTCCTGAGGGGGGGAAACCCCCCAACACAACAGAAAATATGCTTGATAATCAATTTAAATTTATACAATTAGGGAACTAATTTGGTTGGAAAGAAAGTACAAATTAGATACTTTTTTCTTAAAGGAAAAATAAAAAATAATGACATTTGCAAGACTGCTGCACTTAAGGGTTTCTTTATAAGTCTTTAAGTATCTAAGTTTATAAGTATGTTTATATATTTGTATTATTACAGGTTACTCAAATAGCAAATCAGAGTATTAATTCCAATGCTCACCTAATACCCAATGAAAATCTAACAGCCTTAATTAGAGGCAACTTTTTTCATCTGTGCACATAAATTGTGATCTTTTTCATTGCCTTTGTCTTTCAGAAATAACTAAAGAAACTTTTTTGTCATCAGAATGGAAAAATCTGTTCATTTTAATGATTTTATACTACTGCACAATTTTATCTCAATTTATTTTGTAAAATTTAAATGAACAAGAGTTAAAATTATCTAAGAAACAATTAAATATTAATGGGTGAAAAACCACTTAAAACCCTTAGGTCAAGCATCTGAGCCTTATTCTATGGTGAGAACTGAATTTTGGGTTCATCCTACTTTTTCATTAGAATATGAGAACATTGTAACTCATTTACTTAATGAGTATGACCTTGAAGAGAAAAGGACAAATGGACTTAGTACTGACTTTTTTTTTTTTTTTTTTTTTTTTTTTAAGGGAGAGAGGTTGAAGGGGGCTAGCATGTCCTTTTTCTCTTAAATCCTTCTCCACAAAGTCATAATGGTCCAAGCTTCTGACGAATTCTAATTATGTCAACTAATCCATGTTTATATTTCAGTTGGCTTTCTTGACCTTTAAGGCACTTAATGGCAATGTTGCACATTTTCATGTTTTATTATATATTATCTTATATGCTTATCTAATTATTTAATTTGTTTCATTTCCACCAAAATATTTTAGGTCATTTAGAGAAAGGATATGATTTTCTGTGACATAGATATACATATATATATATGTATATATATATATATATATATATATATATATATATATATATATATATATATTAGTATGTAGCATGGTGCTGAATAATGGAAATATATTTTAAAACCATAAACAAATAAAGGAAGGAAGGAAGAAAGAGAAAGAAGAAAAAAGAAAGAAAAAAGGAAGGAAGGAAGAAAGAGAAAGAAGAAAAAAGAAAAAAGGAAGGAAGGAACAAAGAAAGAATGGAATGAATGGAATGGATGAATGGAAGCAAGAAAAATGAAAGAAAGGAAGGAAGGAGGGAAAGAAGTAAGGAAGGAAGGAATGAAGAAAGGAAGAAACTAAGATAGTTTCAAATTCCATCTTTGATAACCAGAGGTTATTGATAGGGGCTTGGATTTGAATATTCCTGCTCTGTCAGACATAGAACAAGAGAAGAGCCAGCAGTTGCTAGATAAAAATCTTTTCATGCTGCCTCTTTCTTGATTGTGCTGGGGATCAACTAACTAAAAAAAAAAAAAAAACAAAAAAAAAAACAAAAAAACAAGACCTTGTAGCCTGAGTTGTTTAAGAATGTTTGGTGGATAATGAGGTGACCATTATCTTTGACTAGTCATGCATAACTAGACTTAAATATACTGGAATGACTGACTGTTTTACTGCTATTTTTATTTTACCTGGATGCTATAAAGGAAGCTGGGTGAAGTTAGTTTAATAGTGTCTCTTGTCAACTGCAGGTGGTAGTGTGACCTAATTTCACATTGCCTACATCTGTTCATCAGTAAGTTGGTAGAAATGAAAGAAATGGATCATGGGAAGAATCAAAGATTGTAGATTGGTTAATGATCAGAGCAGCAATAGGACAAGAAAATAAGGATCTTTTAAGCAGAGGTTCAATTTGTAATTGATATGCTAGGTGTGAGGTAACACTTCTGAGCTGTTTTGACTTTTTAAAATAAATTTATATTTTTTATAAATTTTATATTTTTAGCATTTTCCTTTTTTTTTTTTTTTTTTAATAAATTGAGTTCTGAATTCTTTCCCTCACTCTATCCCTTCCCCAAACCACTGAGAAGGGAAAAAAATGATATCAATTATATGTGTAAAATCATGTAAAACATATTTTTATATTATCCATGTTGCAAAAAAGCAAGGAAAATAAAGTGAAAATTGTGCTTCAATATGCACTTAGATTTCATAATTCTCCCTCTGAAGGTGGGTATAATTTTTCATTGTGAGTTCTTCAGAATTGTCTGGGGGAGTTCCAGGGTAGAGCCAAGATAACAGATTAAAATCAGGAAGCTGCTGGAGCTCTCCCAGTTTTCCTCAAAAATACCAAATGAAACCAAGGCTCTGAACAGACTCTGACAAGAATGAAGCCATTCTCCAATTCAAGATAGGCTGGAAAGACTTCAAGAAAAACCAGTCACACTGTGGTGAAAAGGGTGCTTAGCCCAGTTCAGACAGACTCAGGGATAGCCAGTAAAAGGGTCTTAATAGACAGCAAATCAGCAAACCCTTGGTTCTGTCTCAATAGAGTATCAAATCAGGGGACAGCCTCCAGTCCCAGCTCAGAAGGCAAAAATCTGGGAATCCAGGCCTTTTCCTGAAAAGAGCAAGCAAAACTACTTCCAACAAATACAAAGCCAAGGCTCAGAGCTGTATAAGAAGCTTGGGACAGCATGCCCTTTACCATAGGAACAGAGTTGAACTATAAAAGTTTTTTTTTGTTTGTTTTTTTAAGAGGAAATAGCAAAAGAAGAGAAAAGAAAATGAGCAAGAAATAGGAAAAAAAGTTGACCATAGAAAACTACTGTGGTGATAGGAAAGATGAAAACATCAACTCAGACTAGGACAAATTGTGCACAGAGGAAAACTCAAAGAGTGCTTTGGCTTGGTTTCAAACCCAAAAATGCTTTTTGGAAGTGCTCATAAAAGACTTCAAAAGACAAATAAGAGAAGTAGAAGAAAAAATGAGAAAAGAAATGAGATGTATGCAAGAGAGAGTCAATAGTTTGGGAAAGGAAGAGATTTCTTTTAAAAATACAGGCCAAATGCAAAAAAAAAAATCCACAGAAGAAAAACAGCATCTCCAAAAGTAGAATAAAACAAATGGAAAAAGAAATATAAAAGCTAATTGAAGAAAATCACATACTAAAATCTAGAAAGGAGAAAATGGAAACTAATAGCTCTATGAAATATCAAGAATCATTCAAACAAACTAAAAAGAATGAAAAAATGGAAGAAAATGTGAAATACCTCATTAGAAAAATGACCTAGAAAATATACCCAGAAGAGATAATTTAATAATTATTGGTCTACCTGAAGGCCATGAGCCTTCAACAAAGAGCCTACATAGCATTCTTCAAGACATCATCAAAGCAAACTGCTCTGATATTCTAGAAACAGAGGGGCAAATTCTCATTGAAAGAGTCCATTGACCACCTTAGGAAAGATATCTCACAAAGAAAATCTCAAGGAACATTGTTGCAAAACTCCAAAACTAAAATCTAAAGAAAAAAAAATACTTCAAGCTGCCAGACAAAAAGAATTCAGATATTAAAGAGCAAGTGAGGATTACCCAGAATCTGGCAGCTTCTATAATAAAAGATCAGAAGGCAGGGAATATCATATTCTGGAAAGCAAAGGACCTGGGGCTACAACCAAGAATTAACTGTACAGCAAGACAGAGCATCATCTTTTAGGGGAGGCGATGGATCTTCATTTCTACTGAAAAAACCTGAACTAAGCAGAAAAATTAATCTATACACAGGACTGAAGAGAAGCAAAGAAAAGTAAACAGGAGAAAAATATATGGTATTTAAAAGTTAAACTGTTTCCATCTCTAGATAAGAAAACGATATCTGTAACTCTTAAGAACTGTGTGTTACTGAGGCAGATGGGTTGAGGGGGGGGCATCACATGGACTGAGACTGATTATAAATGGACTCTGATGTGAAATACACATTAAGTGGTGAAAAATGGTCTATACTAGAAGAAGAATAAATAGGAGGTATAATGGGACAAATTAAAACACATGAAGGGGCATAAAAGATCTATTAAAATTGAGGGAAAGAGGGGAGGGTGATGAGCATTGTCTGAAACTTGATTTTATCAGTTTCGTCTCTAAGAGGCAATAACCTAACCATTCAGTTGAGTATAGAAAATTTTCTAACTCCTTAAAGAAGTATTAAATATATATGTGCATATATATATATATATACATATATATATATATATGTTATTTCCTCTGATGAGAATATGGTTTACTCTCTCATTTACTCTCTCACCCTCTCCTCTCCTTCTTCCCCTCCACTGTAAAAGCTTTTTCTTGCCCTTTTTAATGGAAGATAATTTGTACCATTCCACTTCTGCCTTTCTCTTTCTTCTAATAAATTCCTTTTTCACTCCTTAATTTAATCATTTAAAAATATTATTCTTTCATATTCAACTCAACTGTAATCCCTGTTTATATATACTCCTTTTAGCTGCCATAATAATGAAAAAGTTCTAATGAGTCACAAGTATCATCCTCCTATGTAGCAATGTAAACAGATAAGGTTTACATAAACCTTAATAAGTTTTTAATACCACTTTTCTGATTACCTCTTTATGCTTCTCCAGAGTCCTGTATTCAAAAATCAGATTTTTCCATTCAGCTTTGGTCTTCTCATCATAAATGACTGAAAATCCTCTATTTCATTCAATAACCACCTTTTCCTCTGAAGGATTATATATTCAGTTTTGTTGGGTAGGTGATTCTTGGTTATAATCTTAGCTCCATTGCTCTCTGGAACATCAGATTCCAAGCCCCTTGGCCTTTAGCATAGAAGCTGCTAAATATTGTGTTATCCTGACTATGGCTCTTCTGTACTTGAATTTTTTTTTCTTTCTGGTTGCTTGTAATATTTTCTCCTTATCCTGGAACTTCCAGAATTTGTCTATAATATTCCTGGGAATTTTCATTTTGGGATCTCTTTCAGGAGGTGATTGGTAGATTCTTTCGATTTCTATTTTACTTTCTGGTTCTAGAATATCAGTATAGTTTTCTTTGAAATTTCTTCTTATGTCCAGACTTTTTATTTATCACATGTTTCAGGTAGACCAATAATTTTTAAATGATCCTTTCTGGATCTATTTTCCATGTCAGTTGTTTTCCCAATGAGATGTTTCACATTTTTATTTTTTTTGGTTTGTTTTATTGTATCTTGATTTCTTATAAAATCATTAACTTTCATTTGCTCAATTCATTTTTTTTTCCTAAAGCAATTGGGGTTAAGTGGCTTGTTAGGAAGTGTTAAGTGTCTGAGGCCAGATTTGAAATCAGGCACTTCTGGCTTCAGGGCTGGTGCTCTATCTACTGCACCACCAAGCTGCCCCCTCAATTCTATTTTTTTAAGAAATTATTTTCTTCAGTAAGCTTTTGTACCTCCTTTCCCAGTTAGCCATTTTGCTTTTTAAGTCATTGTTCTTGTCGTTGACTTTTTGCATTTTTGTTTGCCCCATTCTCAATTATTTTCCTAATTTTTCCCTTCTCTCTCTCTCTCTTACTTGATTATCAAAATCACTTTTGAGCTCTTTCATGGTCTGACCCAAATTTTTATTTTTCTTGGAGGCTTTGGATGTAGGACCTTTGACTTTGTTATCATCTTCTGAGTGTGTGTTTTGATATTCTTTGTCACCATAATAATTTTCAATGGTCAGATTTTTTTTCCTTTTCTTATCTTCCTAGCCTATTACTTAAAATTTAACTCTTTTTAAAAATAGGGTTCTGTTTCCAGTCTGGAGCTTGTTCCAAGCTTCAGAGGTTTTGTACAGCTGTTTTCAGAGCTTTTTCTAGGAACCTGACTAAAAGCACTTTTTTCTGCCCTGGAATTGTTAGGAGATTCCTGTCCCATTGTAGCTATAAGTCTAGTGTGCTGGCAGGGAATAGGACTGCTGACCAGAATTGCACTAAGAGGTGTATGCTGGGATTGCCAACTAGATTCCCACTCTGATGTCACAGACCCTCTCCAGTGACCTTCTGTGTCCTCCCTGGTATTCCCGGGCCAAGTGCAAGCCAATAGCACTACTGTCAATTCAGAAGTCCTGCCTCCCAGATGCTGGGGTCTGGACCAGGGCCAGAGCTAGGGTTCCACAGACCTTTTCTGCTGATCTTCCAAGTTCGCTTTGATGTCTGTGAGCTAAGATGTCTGGAAGCCACCAGTACTGACCCTGATGCAGAGGTCTGGCTTAGGCCAGATCCAAGCCTGGAGCTGTTGTGGTGCAGCCTGTACCATGACTACATGCTGAACTCCCTGATGTCACAGATCTTTTCTGCTGGGCTTCTAAATTTCCTACTGCTGAAAAATGTTCTACTCTATATTTTTGGTCTATATTATTATATATATGTAAAATATGCATAATATTATATAATATATCAATATATTTACATATATTATTATTATTTATTATACATTTATATGTAATTATGTATATGTATGTATACTTATATATAATTATCACATGTGATAATTTTAGATATTGTATTTAGATACAAATTTTAGATAAATATATAATATATATTAAATATATCTATATAATTATCACATGTGATAATTATATAGATATATTTAATATATATTATATATTTATCTAAAATTTGTTTAGAGTCATTATTTAAAGGAATTTGGAGCAGTTTGGAGGAGAGGTTGGTTGAGTTCCTGCCTTTACTCTGCCATCTTGGCTCCACCTCCTTTTTATTCATTTTGATCTTATCTTGTGTACAATCTGAGATGTTGACCTTAAGCTAAGAGTTCTTAACTTGGGGTTCTCATTCTTGTTTTTAATCTTATATATGTTATTTTATGCATTTAAAATGTTATTATGAATAGAGATTCATAGGCTTCACCAGACTTCAAAATATAACTTCTAAATACAGGCTTCTCAAAAGAGAATTCTGTGATGCACAAAAAATTGGCTCAAAGAAGAAATACTATACACTCTCAAAATGAACATAAAAATCTATCTTACTCTACAAGCAAGTAGGAAGTGAAGGGGATATGAAAAGAGAGGGCATATTGGAGAAGGGTGTGGTCAGAAGCAAAACATTTTTGAGAAGGGACAGGGTTAAAGAAGAGAACAAAACAAACAGAAATGAAATACAGTTAACAATAGTAATTCTGAAAAGAATATTGAAGGAAGTTTCTCTGATGGCCAAATCTATAAATGTATAAAGAACTGAGTCAAGTATATAAAATATGAATCATTCCTCAACTGTTAAATGATCAAAAGATATGAAGTATGCCCAAAGGGCTATAAAGTCAACATATCCTTTGCCCTAACAATGTCATTACTAGACATGAATCCCAAAAGAGACTTAAAAATGGGATTGCACACTGGATTCCCTCTGGTGCCACAGACCCTCTCAGTGACCTTCTGAGTCTTCTTTGGTGTTCCCAGGCCAAGTGGTCTAGAAGCCAATAGCACTATTGCTATTGCTGATTCAGAAGGTTTTTTTGCATAATTTTTATGCATATTTTTTCTCATACCTAAGTATTTATAGCAGCTATTTTCTCGGGGCAAAGAATTGGAAATTAAGGAAATTGCCATCAATTGGGGAATGGCTGGATAAATTGTGGTATGTGATTATGATGAAATTTTATTGTTTTCTGGAAAATGATGAGCAGGATGCTCTCAGAAAAACCCAGAAAGTCTTCCATGAACTCAAGCAAAGTGAAATGTAATATACTGTGTACAAAGTAATAGCAATGTAGCAGGATAATGAGCTATGAATGACTTTGCTACTTGCAGCAATACAATGATCCAAGTCTATTCTGAAGGAATTATGATGAAAAATGGTATCTATAGTCAGAGACAGAACTGATTGTGTCTGATTACAGACTGAAGCATAGTTTTTTTTATTTTTTCTTGAGGGTCTTATTTATTTATTGGGGGGAATCTGTTTTCTTTTGCAACATTACTTTTATGGAAATATTTTGCATACATTCACATATGCCTTCTCAATGGGAAAGGGGAAAGTGGAGAAGAAGGGAGAGAATTCAGAACCCAAAGTTTTAAAAACAAATGCAAAAAATTGTTTTAGATGTAACTGATGAAAATAAAATTTTAAAATATTAAATAGTATCCACAAAGATTTCTAACTCTAAGTTTAAAAAAATGACTGTGGAACATACACTGCTCTTGGTGTCCGAAAATCAAAGTTTAAAATGAACTACTCTAAAACTTCTATGAAAAATAGTATCTATGTTTATCCTGGGGCAAACAATTTTCTTTTGAAGAGTAAATATGCATTTTAGTTAAGACTTGGAGACATGCAAGTTCCTTTTATTGGAAGAAAAGTCACTGAAAGTTGTCTTTCACCCTTAATTCAATAACAAGTTATGTGAAGTTTTTGACTTTCCAAACTAATAAGAGCAGAGTTCCCTCCTTTTCTTATCAGAAAAAGGCAACATCTCAGTTGAAGCCTATGCTGAAGCCAGAAAATGTAAGTAATTCTAGTAGCTTCTCTCTAATAAGCTCAACAACCCAGTAAGATTATGCTTTATAATGATTATGAGAACATTAAAGTCCAATCAAGGGCTATCAGCCCTTAGCATAGTCTTTGACACATGGTAGATGCTTATCAAATATTTATTTATTGGTTAAATATAAAGCTATTTGATTCAACAATTGAATCAATTATAGATTTCCTGAAGGACAGAATGGATTTCTCAATATAAAAGAAACATTTCTGAGTGACTATTTGCATTGAGGAAAATAGTCCCATATACAGCATATCCACATTCAGCACATCCACGTGAAGTCCAGAGAACAAACAAAGAAACACCCCAAAACAAATAATAACAAACCAAATTCTAAAACTCCATAGCCTTTAGAGGAGGAAGGATTTTGGTAAGAGTAAAAGAATCAAAAGTTCTAAATGAATTGATGAATGTAATTGAATCAGAAACATAAGGATTAACTTCTTAGCATAAGAATCTACCAAGAAGTCTAACTTAATCAAATGTCACATTGACATTAGCAGTAGCAATCTTGTTTCCCAAATGCCATACCCATCTTCATCAGGTTAGAAGAAAAGTTATAAAGGATCAATAGATTGAAGTGTTAAAAGAGAGAAGATTATTTAACTTCTTTGTAGTTGTTGAGCATCTCCACTTTTATTAATACCTTTTTTTTTCTGGTAAGTATGCTCAGTAGGAAATTAAAGAATGTTATTCAAGAAGAATAATATATTTGATTCATATTGATGACTCCTTTGATTTCCCTGCCTCCCTCTATTTCCTCCTCACCTCAACCTCCATCCACATCAAGTTAAGTATATTACCATAGATTTGCCTCACAAATGTCTGGGAAATATTGAGAGCAAATTTAAAACTGTCTTTATGTAGAACAAGGAAAATAATCATTTTAAAGTCATGTTCTTTAATTTACCTGCAATGTAATAGAGATTATTGACCCATGTTACAAGCATTTTCATTGATAAAATGTATGTTTTCTATTTAGATGTCTTTATGGGGAAACAATAGCAGATTTGGTATGATTTAGAAATGCTCAATAGAATAAGAGAAATAGATGTTCTTAAAGGACAGAAATGTCAATTACATTTCTCAGGCCTGGAAAAGAAGATTAAATAGTAAGCACAGATTCCCACAGATATTAAGTTAGTAGACAAATAAGGGGAATATGGTCATTTTGAGGTAGAAATGGTTATTCTTGTTCTTCTTGTTCTAAACATCCTAAAGCTAGATTTTCTCTAATAGTCTATGTCAAATTCTGAATATTTGTAAAGACATTGTTATTTGAATATGATTTCTTAAAAAAATAACAATAATGGAAGAAAAAAACCGGTATGAGTATGGGTGTGAGAGGTGCTATACTTTTTTTTTTTTTTTTTAAATCTGACAAATCAAACATACACAAGTGCATGCACACACACACACACACAATTGCTATAGGAAAATTTTATTTTATATGCCAGTGTGTTCTGACCATCTAGAAGGATATTTCCATTAAAAAAAAAAAGATAGGAAGAGAAGTAGGAAAAATGGGAGAAGGAAGGAAGGAAAAAAAGAGCAGAGGTAGAAAAAGAGAAAGGAAAGAAAAAAGGAAGAAAGAGACAGGAAGACAGACAAGAAAACCTATAGAAAGGAAAAATGTGAGGAGTTATAATACGGTATAGTGGGTGACAATAGTAGATAAAATGTTTAGGAATGATTGCAACCATCCCTCATAGCTTGACTTATTCCCTGTTATTCTAAGAAGTGAAGCTTATTATATGACGTGTCATTTACTTAGCAAACTGAAACTATATTAATATATTATTTGGTCCCCAAAGGATCTTCCTGCTACCAATGAGAAGTGTAGCACTGAGCCAACTGGACCCCAGTTTCAATAGGAGTCTATTTAGCATCATCTTTAAAATACAATGTTCAAAATAAACCAAAAAAACTCTCTCCTCAGTTTTATGTAGAACTGCTTTTCCCATTGACTATAGATTATTAAAGAGATTTTAAAACATACTTGGATAGCATAGAAAACAACAACAATAAGAAAAAGAAGGCGAAAAGAAGAAAAAGAAGAAAGGGGAAAGGAAAAAATGGGCTTTGAAAATGAGGAAAACCTTTTTTCACATTCAAAAAAACTCTCCTAAACTCTCCAATAAAAGTTAGCAGAAAGGAAAAAGGGAAAAAAGAAAAGATGATGGAAGAAAGGAAAATGGAAAGAAGGTAGGGTAAATAAGGAAAGGTAGGGCTTAGTTTTATGTGTTTTTTTTTTTTTTTTCTTATAAACCTTACATACCTGGAGTAAAGAGAAGAGAAGTAGTTGTAATGCTTCAGTAGGAAAAAACCCCACAAACAAATAAACAGACAAACAAAAACCACAATGTATTCTAGATAAATCACTTCCCTTCTCTGGTCCTCAGTTTCTTTATTTGTTAAAGAAGGATGTCAGAAAAGATGACCTCTAATGTCCCTTCCATCTCTAATGTTCTAGGATCAAATTAAAAGCTCTCATATCCTTAAACTTCATTTTCCTTAACTACCTGGATAATTGCCTTACTTTTCTGCTCTTTATTAACTTATAGAAATCTCGTGGAATAAGATCAGTTAAGCAGTAAGCTTTAAAATATTTCCCTAGTCATTTTTATATCTATTTCCTATGGTAGATAGAATATATCACAAAGCAGATTAAACTTACATTAAAACGAAATTGGAGGTTTATATCTTTCAGCATGTACATTGTCCTTTCACTTTTTCAGTGAGTGTTGTAGATTCCAAGTTCCCAAGAGACAGGGATGTGAACATGAATTGGGTTTCTATCAACAAAGTAGCTGGTCTGATTTACAATTCCCAGAACAGTGTGTGCTCAGGAAATTTGTTTAAACAACTGTTTCTAAAAACAAGTTGACACCAAATTAATTGAAGCTGAAATTATCATTGATGGCTGTAGGGAATTGTGGCAAAAGCTAATTGAATTCCATGCATATCAAGATGACCCAAGAAAGATAACTGTCAGACTCAAGGATTCCCACCTTTGTGCCATAAGGCTTTTTCAAGATTTCATTTTGTAGCTGTTTCAAGTCCATTTATGCAAAATTTCATTCTTTTCTTCTCTTGGAGTGAAAATGTATCAAGAAGTTCAGAGAATAGCAGTCTCTAAAAGGAGAGAAGTGTTAAAAGCACATTTGAGTTGTATTCAAAACACCTAGATTTGAGTCCTAACTTTTACTTTCTAGTTCTATGCTTTGGACAAAGTTCTTCCCTCACAGGTAGAGTGTTGTAAGCCAGGTGTTTTGTGGGCTTTATATTGATGTACAACTGTCATTGATTAATGGAAGGCAATGTGTGCCAGTGCTGAATTTGGAATTAGAGGGCTTGGGTTTGAATCCCAGCTAGCTCTGTAATATCAGCTTAGGTAATTCACTTCCCTCTCTAGGTTTCAGGGTTTTTTTTTTGTTTGTTTGTTTTTTTGCTAAATAAAATGAGGTTGTCAGATTAGTTGATCTCCATAGAACTCCCTCCAACCCTCTGTTACTAGACTTATGATTTGTTCTTTTTTAGGCTGTAGCTCTTTAATCTTTACAAAACTTCAAATAAGGAGACATGGTGGTTTGGGAAGTCCATCTTGTTTATTTGAATGTGAAGAATGAGATAAATGTTTAAGTAATATTCAGTAATGAGCTCCTATATATCCTATCTGTCATGGCTATTTATAAGAAACCCAGAACATTTTAGGTTTATCCTCAAAGCATTTTCCTTTCAACATTTTGTTATGATGTTGTAGATACACAGATTATTCTGTCTTTTGGATCTTCAATGATCATAGCATCTAAACAGACTGTCTGGTATAATTTCTCATCTTATTTCAAAGGAAGAAGAAATTTCTAGTTTGGGATTCATACACTATGAGTTTGGCAGAAAGATCTGTTTGTGTGATCTAGACAGTGATCTCTAAACACTTTTGATTATGTATCTCTATGTGTAAAAATATATAGTGATTACAATTGCAACATGGCAATATTTACTTAACTATAAATTATGTGTTTTTGTTCAGTTATTTCAGTAAAGTCCAACTCTTCATGAACCTATCTGGGGATTTCTTGGCAAAGATACTAGAGTCATTTTATCATTTTTTCTTCATAGAATATCTATTGTCCTAATAATTACACATATTTTGAAAGTTAGATAAAATCAAGTTGGAGTAATCTTAGATCTGTGCAAGAGAAGACAACAGAAAAGATATAAGAAACATTGATAGGAGTAATTTTAAAAAGATAATTAAGAGAAAACTGATAATGGCTTCTGGTAAGAATATGAAGTCACAACAGCACAAACTTACTATTTGTCTTTCTACAGTCTTGATAAACTTGATCTTTCTTCAAAGGGATTTATCTTTAAAAGACTAAGGAAAGGTTGTACATGCATGTAAAGTACAACTATAGTAAACTTTGTTCTCACTGTTCTGGGACCTAAACCTATTTCTATTAAGTGTTTGCTGAGTTTATTGTTTTAGTGATTGTTGATTCTTGATCCTGTCTTAGGTCATAAGGTCCTTTTCTGAGTTGCTAAAATCAATTCAGTACAGCCAACATCTATTAAGCTCTTACTATGTCCAAAGAGGCAACTCTTAAATAATAGGTAGCAGAATAGTCACTGGAAGGTCCTTATATCATCAAATCAGAGGTATAGTCCAAATAATGTGAAAGACATTGGGGATACAAATATAGCTCTGGTACCACTAGGCTGAAGACCTTGGGGATGGTGAATTCTATCAATCTTTATTCATCACCTCTCTTGGTTTGCTCAGGTTCAGCTCAGGGAGACTGATCTCTCAATAGGGTAAGTATTATAATTTTTGATTCTTCATCACCCACCCTTCCTCTCACAACCTTCCCTCCTCTGCCCCAACACAAGGTATAAGATATAAACATGAATTGGATATGAAACAGGAGCTTATTCTCACTCGGAAAAGGTAATACTAAGCAATAAAAATTATTAAACAAAATCGATTAATTTACTAGTACCAGTACAATCCAAAGAGAGGTTAAAAATCAAGTCTTATTGGGATATTTGCAGTTTCTTTTCAGGCTGCTAATTAACCATAATATATCATAGTCTAATCCGTGACAACTGGAATTTTTCTTCTTTTCTCTGTCTTGTGTTTCTAACTTTTCTTCTGTCAGTCGGACTCCTCTATCTTCCTTTCTAACTCTTTCCTTTCCTTAATTTTGATGCCTCAATTGTTCTGTTACCCTCTTGATTGGCCATCTGAGAAAAGAAGATGCCATTTAGGTTTTGAGATCTCATACGGCCATGTACCACATTAAAGAAGATATAAACTTATAGTACCCATCCCAGGAACAAGTTTGTTTGCCTAGGAAGCATGAATTGAAGCTTGTGGCAAGGTTGTGGAAAATACACTTCATCGTTGCCATGAATAGAAGACTGAGGAGCAAGGATTGCTTATTTATAATACCCAAAGAGTTCTAACTTAGAAGTCAATTAAAAGATTTTTACCATTACATAATATTATCCGGTAAGTTATCAAGGTCTACAAGAAGTGGGGTGGAGAGGAGCTGCATCTTGACTATTGGAAGCAGTCTCCCCCTCTATATGCTTGACTGGAATGCCAACTGAGAATGTGCCAAGGTAGGGTTGCCACATAAAGGTGGAAAATAATAGAATTCTTACTCTCAAAGAGCTTACAATATAATCAAGAGGGATATGTCAAACAGAAATAGCTGTGGTTCAAGTCAGAAAGTAATAAGCACCAAGGATCATATTTTCAATAAAAGGGTTACATGAAACTTGAGGAAAGAGAAACTATTTTTCCCAGGTGGTGGTGGTGGTGGGGGTAATAAAAGTAGTATGTTCCAATACCGAATCCTGAGGGTAGCATCTGTTTTGGGTTTGGAAAAGAAGAATGGATTCTAAGAGTCAAGTTTTATTTGGGACTAAGGAGGAATTGATCAATAGAAAAGCTTGACTTAGGATACAATTCTGAGCAAAGGCACCAAGATAGAAATATGTAGACAGAATGAGGACAGTGTGTTTTAATCTTTGACTACCATGTGAGTATCTGAAGTAGAATAATATAAGATAAGACTAGAAAGGTAGATTGAAACTTGATTGTGGAGTGCTCTTAATAGCCTTGAATTACTTTCTCCTGTATTCCATAGGTGAAGTGAAGCTCCTGAAGATTTTTGAGTTTGGCAGTGATTTTATCAGAGAGGTACATTTGGCAGATTACCAGGGCAGCAATATGAGAGATAGATTAGAGAGGTGATAGACTAGAAGCAGGAGGAGCAGTTAGGAAGGCATTTTGTATCATTCCAGAAATTTTGATGACCTGAACAAGGATGGTTATAATGGGAATGGAAAAGAGGAGCTGATGAGAAAGAGGTTTTCAGAATAGAATTGACAGTATGTTGCAGTGAACTGAAATTGGGGGATCGGGCACAGCTGGGGTGGGGGAATATGATGAATTCTGTTTAGCTTTTACTTGTACTAGTGATTATCCTAAGTCCTTGTATAATAAGAAAAGATATCTATATTTGTAAAGTAGATTCCAGCTTCTGGAAGGTAATCAAGTGTGCAAAAAATAAAATAAAATAAAATGCCTCCCCAACACCTCCCCAAACCTAAAACAAAACTGCCTATTTAGCACTCTAACTTTAGGCTTGTATTTATAGTGGGAGAATAGGCTAAAAGCCACAATATATTTTTCCTCCCTTCTCCTCAACTGATATCTTTTAGATACCCATTGCCACTGTCTCTATATTCACCTTTATCTTTTATTGTTATTTATTTTATAAAAAAAACAATAAAAAAGAAAGAAAAATGGAAAAAGAGTACAAACCAAAGCAGAACAGAACATTGTCATGTGCTTAGCAGAACATCAGTGAGGATTCAAAATATATAGCAATAATTACCAGTTCAAGGAAGGATATGTAATGATAGAAGAAATTATATTCATACATCTTTACTTTCTTGTAGTCATTTTGTTCTCTTCTGTGTACCTTTATAACTTTATTCTTTTTGCTCCTTTACAGCTCCTCTCAACTTCCCCAGGCAGGCTATGGTTAAGTAAGGGAATGTTTATGAATCACATACACATACACACACACACTCTCTCTCTCTCTCTCTCTCTCTCTCTCTCTCTCTCTCTCTCTCTCTCTCTCTCTCTCTCTCTCTCTCTCTCTCTCTCATCTTTCCTATTCCTGCTAATTCTGCTTTATTTCTGTTCCTTAACTTGTCTTGCTATTATTTAACTTCTCCTTATCCATGGATTCCTCTCTTGTTTCCTTCCTTCACCCTTTGCTTTCTCTTTTGCCTATCCCTCCCCCTTATTTCTTTATAGATTTTGGAAGGTGCTATAAACATCATAGTACATATAGTGCTGTCTGTTTAAGCCATTCCTCATGTGAATAGGTTTTCACAATTATGAATCCTCCTCATCTCTCTAATGCATCTGTATACACATACTTCCTATGCATCTCATTTATATAACACAATTACTATTTTTATCTTGACTCTGCCCCAATCTTTCTTTTGAGCTACCCAATTGCTGATGGCAATCTTAAACATATGGTATACATTTCCATGTAAAAAACAATTTGTCTAAATTCCTTGAAATTGATCTTTGATATTGGTTCTTACATGTTAAATTTTCTATTGAGTTCAAGTTTGGTTGAAAGTCCTGAAAATCTGTAAGTTTTTTGAATGTCCATTTTTTCTCATTCAATATTATGGATAATTTTGCTGGAAATGATATTTTGGCTTTAGGCCTAGTTTAATTGCTGGGATATATTATTCCAAAGCCTGTGTTTTTTGTTGTGGCTACTGATAAGTCCTGTATAATTCTAATTTGAATTGTTTTTTCTTGTTTCTTGCAAAATTTTCTTTTGATTTGGGGGGTTTCAAAATTCGGCAATAATATTCCTACAAGTTTTCCTTGTAGGATCTCTTTGAGATAGTGATTGGTAGATTTTTTTCTATTTCTACTTTCCTTTCATGTTCTATCCCTCCAGGATAATTTTCTTGGATTATTATTTTATAAAGGTTATTTTTTTGGTATAACTTTCATGCAGTCCAATTATTTTATATTTTCTCTTCTTGATCTATTTTCCAGATCTGTTGCTTTTCCTTATAAGATGTTTCCCATTTTGTTCTATTTTTCATTCTTAATAATCTGATCTGTTTTTTCTTGATCTCTCATAACTTTACTGCCTTCCTTTTTCCAATACTAATTTTCAAAGTATTATTTTCATCTTTGAGATTCTGTATCTCCTTTTCTAGTTTGTTAACTCCCTCATAATCTTCTTGTATTTCTTGTATGGTTTTTATTTGTATTTTTTGATTTTTCCTCAATCTCTGTCATTTGATTTTTAATTTTTTAAGTTCTATAAATTCTCGCTGGGATGGTAGCCACTTAATATTACTTTTTGGGTTAGAAGAAGCTTTTTTTTTTTTTTTTTTTTTTTACTTCAGTATCCTCCTCTGAAGATGAACACAAGTCTTCCTTGTTCCCATAGTAAGTTTTTATGGTTGGGTTATTTCTTCTTTGCAAGTTCATTTTTTTTAAACTAAGAGTTATCAATATAAACACCTGTAATAGTGGAGTGGGAGGGGATGGTGCCTCTAGTTTCACTTCAGCTTTCCCCTCTGACCTGGAACCCCAACCCAAAAGCTTCGCCCTCCTGCAAGTGTCTACACCCAGCAGCTTCCCTGGCCCATTGCTTCTGCATTCATTGGGATGCTGGTTGTTTCTCAATAACTTCCCCATTTCTGCAGCACAGCTGGGCCTGGAATTCCTAATCAGCTGAGGTTCCCTCAGTCTTACTGGATTCACACCTCTTGACTCTCCATGCTGTTCAAGAGGTGAAAGTTTCTATGGTTCCTGCTGAGACTCCAGCAAAACCCATCTAGACCCAGGAGTCCTCACTTGGTGTTTTATTTGTGTGTGTGTGTGTGTGTGTGTGTGTGTGTGTGTGTGTGTGTTTGAATTTCCCATGAGTTAATCTCTGATCCAGTTTCTTTCTTTGTATCTTCCAAGGTTGTACCAGGAGGACCCCTGTTCTGCCCCAAGTCTTTTAGATTTTTCATCAGTCTGTGTTTGTCCTGAGGTGCAAATTTGTTCTGTTTGTGGTGGAAATCTGGAAAGTTTGACATTTACCAACCTACTCAGCTATCTTCTTAGAACCCTCACACACATGGGAAGGTCAAACATATTGTAAGTCTTCAATAAACGTTTACTGATTGTCATCTCTAGTTCTCAAAGTGAAAGTGTTAGAGGAAGAGTTGTAGATTTTTTCCATCAACATGGGGGAGAAGAGCAATGGGTAAAACTTATTATAAGGCAAGTAACTTAATGTTTCATATTTTGATTCAAAGGAGTTGAAATCCTTGCCTAAATAACTAGACAATAAATATTTACCTTTTGTAATCCTTCACTGAAGGCTCCTATTAAAAATTATAGATCATTGGAGGGAAAGAGATAGCAATTTAAGTCATGATCAGCTAAAATTGCTCAGGTAAAATTAGTAGAGAATGCAAAGTACTTTAAGCTTTAAAGTACTACATAAAGTATCCAGTATTAGTATTAAAAATAATGCTAATTAAATTCATCAAGGGACTTGTGGGAATAGGATATAGTGTAGATAGGCTTTTGGTGGGCAAGATTCAGAGAGTTGGGAAAAAGTGATGCTCTGCATTGAGTATTGCATTGATATTAGAACTGAGCAGAACTGGGCATACAGCAAAGTATAAGTAATTAAGATTATTAGGCTTGGAATGAGAAGACCTAGGAGCCAATCTTATTAGCTGTGGCTTATATGGGAAAGAAATTTCACCTTCTCTAGCCATACTTCCTTTAGCTTCAAAAATACATATTTTTAGCATTTTGCTGTAGAGATCAAATAACATATAAGGTCTTTCAAATTGTTTTGTAACAATTGACTTTTGACTTCATCATTCAACCAAAACTTCCCTTTCCAAAAAAAGACCGAGGGAGGGTAAATGACTTTCCCAGAGTGATGAATAGAATTCAAACAATATAGTCATTCAGTCAAAACCAAATTTTTTTATGATTTAATATTTTATTTTTCCCCAATTAGATATGAAACCTATTTTAACAGTTTTTTTTTAATTGAGCTTCAAATTTTCTACTTTCCTTCTCCTTCTCTCTACTCCATCAAGAATGCAAACAATTTGATAAAGGTTATCCATGTGAGTCATGCAAAATATATTTCTCAGTTATTCATGTTGTGAAAGGAGACATAAACCAAAAAAAAAAACAAATAAGAAAAATAGAGTGTAAAGAAAAAGTATTTTGGGGTGAGCCAAGATGGCAGAGGATATGTCTTTTTCTGAGCTTTTCCCATGATCCTCGGACTAACTAGCAAATCAGTCCTCTGAATTAGTTCTGGACTGATAGAACCCTCAAATATTGGGAGTGTAACAAATTACTAGCCAAAGATAATTTCGAAGATCTCCAAAAAAAATCTATCAGGCACAGAGGGAGGCAGACAAAGAGTAAACAGCCCGAGCACAGAATGCTGAATGCAGGCAGCACACAATCTCAGGGTATGGCAGAGAATCTACAGGAAAGAAGCTACAGCAGTGTTGTCTATTCTGCCCTGGTTGCAAGCCAGTAGATCTTCGGAGAAGTTATAAAATTTCCAAAACAAATACAAAAGGTAAATAATGAACCCCCAAATGCCAGAATTTCACAAGACCTGGCAATGCCAACCCAGCACTGGAAGTCAGTCACCATTGACTCAACTCAGCTGCTATCACCTGTAGAGAAAGCTTAGACAATCTTCCTTGCCCTAAAATCAGATCTCAATTTTTTAAAAAATGATCAAAAAACTCAAAAATAACTGCGACCATAGATAGTTTTTATGGTAAAAGAGAAGAAAAGATTTAAAACTCTGAGGTCACTAAAAGCAGCTTGTCTTCAGATGAAGCCCTAAAGGGTGATAGAAATTAGTCCCCATCTCATAAGGCTCTCTTGGAAGAAATTAAACAGGATTTTAAGAGAGAGTTAGAAGAAAAATGGGGTAAAGAAATGAGAACTTTGCAAGAGAGTTTGGAAAAGTAAACAGAAATTATCTGAAGAAAATTCTTTACAAAATAGATTTAATGAAATGGAAAAGCACATAATACCTTACCAAATAGATTTGACTGTTGGAAAATGGAAACGGAAAAAAAAGAAAACAACTCCCTGAAAAACAGAATTTGTGAAATAGAAAAAAAATTCATAGAGCAAAACAAGTCATCAACAATTCAATTGACCAAAAACAAAAAGAACTAAAAAAAGGTAAAGAAAGAAAATATTTCACTAAAAATCAGAATTGAACAAATGGAAATGAATGAATCAATGAGACATCAGGAATCAGTCAAGCAAAACCAAAAAAATGAAAATATAAATAAAAATGTAAAATAACTCATTGGAAAAACAACTGATCTGGAAAATAAATCTAAGAGAGAAAATCTAAAGATTATTGGACTTCCTAAAAGCCATGATGAAAAAGAAGAACCTAGACATTATCTTGTAGAAAATCATAAAAGGTAAATAAGCCATAAAAAGAATTCACTGATCACCTCCTGAAAGAGACCCTAAAATTAAATCCCCAAGCAATATCATGGATACATTTTAGAATTATCACAAGCAGACAGAAAGAAACAATTTAAATACCAAGGAGCCACAATTAGTATTACCCAGGACCTAGCAGCTTCCACCTTAAAGGATTGAAGGGCCTGGAATCTGATATTCCAAAAGGCAAAGGAACTTGGAATGCAACCAAAAATAAACTACCCCACTAAACTGAGCATTGTCTTTCAGGGAAAAAGATGGACATTCAATGAAACAGATGAATTTAATTTATTTCTAATGAAAAGGCCAGAGTTAAACAAAAAAAAAATTTTTGATCTCCAAATACAGAAGTCAAGGGAAGCATAAAAAGGTAAAAAGAAAAGAACTCTTGAGAACTATATCTCTGTTATGGATATACATAGAGAGTCCAGGTATAATTTCATTTTACTGTGATAATATAAAAAAAGAAACTAGAGATGGAAAGGAAATTTTGCTGGAAAAACACGAAAACAGAGGTAAAATGAAGGAGTACACTTTTATCTTGGCAGTTCATGGAACTTACATAAAAATTGGCCACAAATCAAGTCATAAAGACCTTAAAATCAAATGCAGAAAGGCAGAAATAATAAATGCATTTTTTTCAGATAACAATAAAATAAAAATTACATTCAAAAACAGCCAGGGGAAAATAGACCAAAAATCAATTGGAAACTAAATAATCTAATCCTAAAGAATGAATGGGTGAAACAGCAAATCATACACACACACAATCAATAATTTCATCCAAGACAATTACAATAATGAGACAACATCCCAAAATTTATAGGAAGCATTCAAAGCAGTAATAAGGGGAAATTTTATATTTAGATGGTTACTTACATAAAATAGAGAAAGAGAAGATCAATGAATTGGGCTTACAACTAAAAAAGCTAGGGGAAAAAAAAAACAAATTAAAAACTGCCAAATACCAAACTTGAAATTCTAAAAACAAAAGGGGATATTAATAAAATTGAAATTAAAAAATATTGAATTAAGAACTTAAACTGAGTAGATTTTATGAAAAAAGCAACAAAATAAATAAACCTTTAGTTAATTTGACTAGAAAAAGGAAAGAGAAAAATCAAATTGTTAATCTCAAAAATGAAAAGGGAGAACTTTCCACCAGTGAAGAGGAAATTAAAGCAATAATTAGGAGTTATTTTTCTCAACTTTATGCCAACAGATTTGATAACCTAAGTGAAATGGAGGAATACCTACAAAAATACAGATTGTTCAGATTAACAGAAAAGGAAATAAATCACTTAAATAGTCCCATTTTAGAAAAAAAAATAGAACAAGCTTATTAATCAACTCCCTAAAAAAAGATCTCCAGAGCCAGATGAATTTACATGTGAATTCTACCAAACATTTAAAAAACAGTTCACTATAATACTATAGAAACTATTTGAAAAAATAGGGAAAGAAGGACTCCTGACAAATTCCTTTCATAATACAGAAAAGGTACTGATAGCTAAACCAGGTTGGATGAAAACAATGAAAGAAAATTATAGACCAATTTCCCTACTGAATATTAATGCAAAAATCTCAAATAAAAATGTTACCAAAGAGATTACAGAAAATCATCTTTGGGATGCAGGGCTGATTCAATATTAGGAAAACTATTAACATAATTGACAATATCATTAACCAAATTAACAAAAAAATATGATTATCTCAATAGAAACAGAAAAAGCATTTGATAAAATTCAACACCTATTCCATTAAAAACACTAGAGAGAATAGGAATAAATGGACTTTTCCTGAGCATGATCAGTAGCATTTATTAAAAACCATCAGCAAGCACTAGAACCATTCCCAGTAAGATCAGGGGTGAAACAAGGTTGCCCACTGTCACCATTACTATTTAATATTGTATAAGAAATGTTGGCAATAAGATAAGAAAAAGAGATTAATGCAATTAGAGTAGGTAATGAGGAAACCAAATTATCACTCTTTGCAGATGATATGATGATATACTTAGAGAACTCCAGAGATTCTACTAAAAACTCTTAGAAATAATCCACAACTTTAGCAAAGTTGCAGGATACAAAATAAATCCACATAAATCATCAGCATTTTTATATATCACCAACAAAGTCCAACAGCAAGAGATACAAAGAAAATTCCTTTTAAAATAACTGGATAGTATAAAATATTTGGGAATCTATTTGCCAAGGGAACTATATGAGCACAACTACAAAACACTTTCCACACAAATAAAATCAGATCTAAACAATTGGAAAAATATCAATACTCTTGGATAGGTCGATTGAATATAATAAAAATAACAATATTGCCTAATAATCCACTTATTTAGTGCTATACCAATCAAACTCCCAAAAACTTATTTTTCAGGCCTAGAAAAAATAATAACAAAATTCATCTAGAAGAACAAAAGGTCAAGAATTTCAAGAGAATTAATGGGAAAAAAAAGCAAATAAAGATGGCTTAGCTGTACCAGATCTAAAACTATATTATAAAGCAGCAGTCATCAAAACCATTTGGAACTGACTAAGAAAGAGAATAGTTGATCAGTGGAATAGATTAGGTTACACAGCATAAAATAGTCAATGCCATAGTAAGCTAGTGTTTGACAAACCCAAAGGCCCCAGCTATTGGGACAAAAATTCACTATTTGACAAAAACTGCTGGGACAATTGGAAACTAGTATGGTAGAAACTAGGCATTGACCCATACCTAAAACTGTATACCAAGATAAGGTTGAAATGGGTTCATGATGTAGACGTAAAGAATGATATCATAAACAAATTAGAAAATTTGATAGTTTTCCTGTCAGAGTTGTGGAGGAAGAAGAAATTTTGACCAAAGAAAAACTGAAGATCACTATTGACCACAAAATGGATAATTTTGATTATATTAATTTAAAAAGTTGATTAAAAGTTGATTATATTAAGTTAAAAAGTATTGAAAGTTAAAAAGTTGCAGTTAAGATCAGAAGGGAAGCAATAAACTGGGAAAACATTTTCATATTCAAGGGTCCTAATAAAGGCCTCATTTCTAAAATATATAGAGAATTGACCCAAATTTATAAGAATTCAAGCCATTCTTCAATTGATAAATGGTCAAATGATATGAATAGACAACTTTCTGATGAAGAAATTGAAAATATCTCTAGTTATATGAAAAGATGCTGTAAATAATTATTGATCAGAGAAATGAAAATTAAAACAACTTGCTCTGAGATACCACTACATACCTCTCAGATGATAGGGAAAGATAATGATGCATGTTGAAGGGGACACTAATACATTGTTGATGGAATTCTGAATGGATCCAATCATTATGGAGAGCAGTTTGGAACTATGTCCAAAATAGTTATCAAACTGTACATACCCTTTGACCCAGCAGTGTTTCTACTGGTCTAATATACCAAAGAGATCTTAAAGAAGGGAAAGGGACCCACATGTGCAAAAATATTCATGGCAGTCCTTTTTGTAGTGGCAAGAAACTGGAAACTGAGTGCATTTAGAGAATGGTTGTTAAGTTTTGGTATATAAATGCTATGGAATATTATTATATATATATATAAAAAAAGATAAAACACAATGATTTCAGAGAAGCCTGGAGAGACTTGCATGAATTGATGCTAAGTGAAATGAGCAGAATGAGGTGATCATTGCAACAGCAATATTATACGATGATCAATTATGATGGATGTGGCTTTCTTCAACAAAGAGATGATTCAGACTAGTTCCAATAGTCTTGTGAGCAAAAGAGCCATCTATATCTTCTAAGATAGGATTGTGGGAACCAAGTGTGGTTCACAACATACATTCTTACTTTTTGTTATTGTTTACTTGCATTTTATTTTCTTCATTTTTTTTCTTTTCTGGTTTGATTTGATTTTTCTTCTGTAGTTAGATAATTATATAAATATGTATGCATATATTGGATTTAACATATATTTCTACCATGTTTAACTTTTATTAGACTACTTGCCATCTAGGAGAGGGGGATTGGAGAAAGAGGGGAAAAAACTGGAACACAAGGTTTTGCAAGGGCTAATGTTGTAGAATTATCTATGCATATGTTTTGAAAAAAATAAAAAGCTTTAATTAAAAAAAGGGAAAAAAGTAAAAAAAAAAAAAAGACTATTTTCAAGTTAAAAAATAAAGACATTAGCTCCACAGAAAAAAGAGAAAGTATGCTTTGATCTTTATTCAGATTCTATCAATTCTTTCTCTAGATTTGGATAGCATTTTTCATCATTAGTTCTTTGGAATTATTTTAGATTACTGTCTTGATCAGAATAACTAAATCACTCCCAACTGATTTTCATTCATATTGTTGTGACTGTGTATGGTTCCGCTTATCTCACTTTGCACCAGTACATGTTAGTCTTCTCAGGTTTTGTTTGAGAGCATTTTGCTTGTTATCTTTTATAGATCAATCAATAGATATTTATATAGGCTTGCTATGTGCCAGGCACCGCTCTAAATTCTGGAGAGGAAAAAAAAAAAAGACTAAAGACAATTTTTGTCTTGAATGAGCTCACACTCTAATGGGGGAGACATCAAATCAAATTGTGTGTGTGTGTGTGTGTGTGTGTGTGTGTGTGTGTGTGTGTGTGTGTATGTGTGTATGTGTGTGTGTGTATACACAAAACAATCTATATACTGGATGAATAGGAAATCATTAAAAGTCAGAAAGCATTACAATTAAGGGATAGCTAGGTGATAGATGGAGTGCAAAGCTTGAAATCTTTTTGAATTCAAATCAGGCTTCAGATACTTACTAGCTGTTTGACTCTGGGGAAGTCACTTTACCCTGTTTGCATCAGTTTCCTCATCTGTAAAATAAGCTGGAAAATATAATGGCAAACCACTCTAGTTATCTCTGCCAAGAAAACCCCAAGTGGGATTAGAAAGAATCAGATAAGATTGAAATGACTGAACAACAACAGCCTTAAAAATAAGGGCTTGGGAAATGTTTTCTCTAGAAGGTGGGATTTTTAATTAGGACTTGAAGCAAGCCACAGAGATCAGTCAGTAAGGAGGAGGAGGAGAACATTCTAGACCCTTGGGTAGAACATTCTTAGAGACAAGAAATGGCAACTTATGCAAAGGGCAGTTAGAAGGCCAGTGTAACTGGATTGAGTACGCAGAGAGAGATAAGATAGAAAAAGACTTGAGAAAAGTAGTGTATGAAGGGCTTTGAATGTTAAACTGAGGATTTTTTATTTGTGTTTGGAGGTGACAGGCATCCTCTAGAGTTTATTGAGTAGGAGTATGATATAATTAGTCTTGTGCTTTAGGAAAATTAGTGGGTTGAATTGAGGATGGGTTGCAGTGGGGAGATACTTGAGGCAGGCTGACTCACCAGTAGGCTTAGGTGTAATCTTTCAGGGAAGAAGAAAATGATATTCAAGACAGCTACTGTACTAATGGTACACTATTTAACTTGAAAATGTTATAAGCCAAAACAAGTGGAGTGAGCGCTGATGCGTGATTTTTTTGGTGCATGATTGTATAATCAATGAAATCTCTGAAGTTGAGATGCAAGAAAGTATGGATTGATTCTCTATTGCTTGTGCTAATTTTGGCTTAACCAAAACACAGGCTCTTCACCAGCCAACACTGGTTCCTATGCAGAGCCATCAGGTGCAGCAAACAAAGAAATAAATTCACCTTGACAATATACTTTCCAAAAAGGAACACATAGATGATAAAGTTGATGCATGTGTTGAGAGAACTAGCTCAGTATTTGGAAGTCTCTGAAGGAAAATGTAGGAGAGATCTTTGGAATCCTTTGTGAGACATTAGAGACACTGGCACAGAATCATGTAGTATGGTGTACTTACATCAAAGCAGACACTGTGTTCTATGAGCAAAACAGAATTGAAATAACTCAAAAGAAACATGCAATGTGCACATTTAAACGTCTCCACTCCCAGTTCCACACGGACTGAATTTGTGCTTGACCTGTGATGGAATCTTCTGAACTAACATTCATCTACTCATCACAGTCAGGTACATTGCATAGACTCCAATACAAGTGATAGAATTTTGTTTCTCTTCAAAACAGTACTAACTAGCCAACTAAGAAACCATTCAAAGAATTGTTGAAAGCCTTCACCAGAGAGAAGAAGCATCGATTTCAGAAAATTTTGCCAGTAACAACAGCATTGTCCTCTCCTACTACGTTCGTTGATACTTCTAGATCCCATGAAATTCACTTGACTATTTTTTCTAATAAACTATAATCATTATAGGGCCTATGATGTAGCTGGAACACAGAGTATTCCCTGGAAAGGAATGAAAGGGCCTTGTAAAGGAGAAGAGATAAATCTGTGAGGATTAAGGATTGAATTAGAGGTGGGGTAGGGTTTAAAACAAATTTGTTTCCTCCCCAATTTTGCCTGGGGACAGTCCTTGGAAAAGACATTAAGATAATTGGGGTGAGTTCTTGCCTTTTTTTCCCTCCTTAAATAAAACTAATTTAAGACTTTGTATTTTTGGAATTATTCGATATTTGGCAGGCCCAGAGCACAGCAGATTACTTATTCCTGAAGAAAAGAATCACAATGTAGTGAGAGGGGAAACACAAACATTTTTGTTTGAGTATGAAACAGCATGTGTGCCAAATGGGAACAGACGCTAAGAAGAATTACAGCTGCACATGTGCTTTCTGGGACATAATAGGGTTGGCATATTTAGTAAATCAGAAAAAAAAAAATTAAATGTGGTTTCAACTTCATTATAGAGCAGCTGTGGCTATTTATTAAACTGCTTGGTTTGTAGGACTTCTTTAGTTTAGATGTTTTATATTTGTTATAAAGCATCTAAGCTTTTTTTCTCCCTAAGCTTTTCTCCCCAATGAAGCACATGCTCACATAGAAACACACGTACATTTGTTTGCATGCATAGTCCCTTTACTTCTTCCACCAAATCTGTGATATTCTTCCTCTTCACTTCTTGACTTCCCTGATTCCTTTCGAGTCCTAGCTAAAATTCTTCTGCAGGAACTATTTTCCAATCTCTCAAAAATTTTAATGCATTTATTCTGTTGATTATTTGTAATTTATCCTCTATACGGATTATTTGTACATATTTTCATCTTGATTCCCTCATAAAATTGTGAGATTCCTTATAGCAGGAGCTGTCTTTTACATCCCCAGTACTTAGTAGTGAGCTTGAAATATTAGTGCTGTTCACTCATGTCTGACTCTTTGTGACCCCCCATGGAGGTTTCTTGGCAAAGATACTGAAGTGTTTTACCATTTTCTTTTCCATTAAGGATTAAGGAAAACATTAAGTGACTTGCCCAGGGTCACACAGCTTGTAAGTGTTCTGAGATAAAATTTGAACTGTCTTTTTGATTCCAGAACCAGCTTTCTACCCCTTGAGCCATCTCGCTGCTTCTTTGGCAGATAGTAGGCATTATTAAATGCCTACGATTATTATCTTATTTATTTGATTTCTTTATTATCATTTATTATAGTTATATTTATTAATTTGATTATTTATTCATTAATTCCTCTTCTGTAGAATGAAAACAATAATTTATCTGAAGTACCTCTCTCATCTAGATGTTGTGAAACTCTAATGAGATCATTTACATGAAGAGATTTTTTTTTTAGATTGTTTATTGCATCATATATTTAGGTAAAAGAAAATATATCCATGGCTTATTTTTTTCCCTCATAATACCATTCAATATTCTGTTTGATGAAATGAAGGTGGGAATAGGAGAAAAATGATATTGTGAAAGAAGTCTGTGCTTCTGTGATGGGGAAAACAGACTGGCTGATTTTAAATTATAAACCACATAATTCTTAATTTAATGGTGTTATTAACAGAAGCAAATTTTTACTGTTAACACAGTTAGCTCTGAAAGCATACCATATATTTGTATGCATATATGTATATTTTATCATATACATAAACACATCTACATACATACATATATCTATTATATGTAGCTAATTATGAGAAAAAAAGATTCCTTCTGTTATTTTAGTGCCTTTTACTCCCTGATGATTGCAAGCAATATGATTCTCTTGCTTCCTTTAATTTATCTCTCCATAGCCTCTCATTTAATGCAAGATATAAGCTTAAAAGCCTCCAACCTCCTACAAAAAATTGAATCACTAGATTTGAATTGAGCTTAGATTTCAACCAGGTAGTCTTGTATTCCATTCCATAATAAATACCATGTTCAAAATGGAATCAATTCCCCCTGGGAGTTGTGTCTGCATTATTCCTTAGAAATCTGCATACAAGTAGGTAGGTTTTTATAGACCTATTTTCCCCTTGTTTCTTAGTACTTCCAAGCCCTGTAGCACTTCTGTAATTTCTTGAATCTTCCCTTAAAAGTTGCCACCTTTTAATTTAATATGAAAAATGAATTGCTTTTCATATCTTTTTCAAATGAAATATTTTAATGAACTAATCCTTATGCCCCTACAGGATGCTTTAGCATAATTTTTCAACACTTTTCCTTGTTTTGCACATGCTGAACTGCACAGACACGGGAGAGCTGTCATGGTCTTTAGCAATTTAATTTACAGTTCTGGAATTCACCCAGTCGACCATAGTGGTTATAAAGTGAACTTGGTGAATTACAGTATGGCAGCAAAAGTAATCTATGTGGTATAATAGACAGAAGCAGTGGGGCATATTAAAGGATTGAATTTCTACCATCAGTTAAAATGTCTTGCATTAGCAGATATCACTTATGTCATTGGTGTTACCTCGATTGTAGTGTAGTTATTTTAATGCTTTAAGTCATTAATAATTTGTGAAAATAGAGTGCTGTTATAAATTCATAACTGCCAAGATTTATTAATGATATATATATATATATATATATGTGTGTGTGTGTGTGTGTGTGTGTGTGTGTGTGTGTGTGTGTGTGTTTGTGTATGAATTTGAATACAAGAAAGTCAGACATGGTTTGGTCTGATCCAATGAATGTGATCATAAAAATAGAAGCCTAGTTTGTCTGATTCAATTCTGTCATACCTGGTAGAGAAAAAAAGAGAAAAAAAAAAAAAAAAGAGAAAGAGCAAGTATGAGAAACAGCAAGGATATGCTACCCCAGTAGTAACAAAGGATCAAGAGATTACAGAGAGATTGATTGATGAAAGATTAAAAGAGCAGAGTCAGCCTTACCAACTAGTAGTTATTTATTGCTCAGAACTCAGTGGTACCAACTAGATTTCTCCCAGTAGAATGCATGCTTCTCAAAGGCTTGGACTATTTCATTTTTTGTTTTTGGCAACTAACAGTGCCTTGCATTTTATAGGCACTTAAATATTTGTTGACTTGAAAAAATATATATTTCTCAGGTGATAATAGCTACTGTTTCTATAATTTTACAAAGCACTTCACATTTGTTACCTCCTTTGATTCTGACAGTAACACTGTGAGGCATCTAACATTATTTTTTCATTTTTCAGATGAAGAAACTTATAAGCACATGTTAGATGACTTGCATAGGACCATACAGTAGTATATTTCAGACACCTGATTTTAACTCAATTCTTCCTGATTCCAAGATTAGCACTGTATCTAATTTACCCCCTAGATATTGATAGAAGTAGTGTGGAATAACAAAAAGAGTGTTGAAATTGAGGGTCAGAAGAATTTGATTAAATTTCAAGCTCTACTATTTACTGTGAGAACTTTAGTAAGGCCTGCAATGTATTTGTTTTTTTTTTTTTTTTTTTTCTCTAAAGATTGGACTAGATAGCCTCTAAGCTTGCTTCTTGTTTTTTAATCTGCTGCCAATTCTTTTATGAGAGATTGTGTTGGCAAAGTATTGCTCTTTTTCTTGAAGTTCTTATTTAACATAAAAATATTATATGGATAGTTAATTCATTAGAGCCCTTGATGTATGAACATTGGTAAAATCATTTTCCTCTTGGAAAGGAAAGTTAGGGAAATAGAAAGATCAAAAAGTGAAATGTGATGAATGAAATGTCCAAGAGATATAGTTTCATGATACTTAATAAATAACTTATTAATTATGGCTAGCAAATAATTAACAGATTGATGTCAGTGACTTTCTCTCATAAACCAGAGACCCTTGCTGAAAAATATTGAATGCTTTAAAAGCCTCTGAAAAAGGAGATGTAAATGGGAGTGCAAATCAACTCTGAAAAGTTAACAATCAATGAAGGGTAGACATATTAATAAGGAGATGTACAAAAAGTCTTGAGCTCTTCCTGCTGAGAATATGACCTGATTATGAGATATGGGGATTTCCAGCAAACTGCACCCAAAAAAACTATTTCTACCTAATCTACTCCAATTGTTTTTCTCTTTCATAAGTAGGATCATTTTAAATTCTAAAGAATGATTCCAAAAATAGATTATTTTTTAATGGCAAGAACTTGTTTAGATTGGATTCTCTTTGTATGGTCTACTTAGTTGAATAAGGTCCCACAAAGATTAAGAAGCATATACCCAGAGAATTTGGGAAAACCCATCTATCAGCAACATATTTCAGAAACTGGTTGAATGACCTGCAGGGATTGGTTCCTGAATGAGGAAATAGAAAAAGAAAACCTTAATCTTAATTCAATAATTGGCTATTAATACAAGGTAGAAATAAACCAATTCCCTCAGAATTAGCAAGTGGGATAGGGGGGAAAAGAGAAGTAAAAAACAAATTTACCTATTTCCCAATTTTGCTTCAAATTAACTCTAAAAAATAAACAAACAAAGCCTGCAATATATTTCACTGAAGGATCCTAATTTAACACTTTATTCTTCCTTCCTTAATATGATTCAAGAGAAACCCGTGCTCTGGAGAACAAAGGACTTGTTGAGTGACTCAAGTGAAATGTTGACTAGTCTGACTTCTAAATATGGGATAAAAAACAATTAAATTTAAAAAAAACCCAGCATATCTCTTGCACTCATTAATTTTGAGGATATCTGTGGAAAATGTTTCCCTCCCACATAGATTTTTTTCAATTTTGTTGTGGCCAGGGATCTACGATGATTTAAAAGCTTGACTGAAAGTAAAGAAAAAGCAAGATATTCTCTTTAGTTGCCCCCACTTTTGGAATGTGAGTACAACTGACCTTTTTTCTTTTACCAGAAAAAGCCTTCAGTTTAGTTACTGCCCTATTGAGAAATATCTTTATAGATTCAGGGATGGAAAAACCTTGGAGAAGGTATCAAAACTGTATCTACCTTCCTCACACAAGACCTTCAGTGCATACTTTTAGTTTCTGGAAGAGAAAACCAGGATTTAATTCATGTTGGTAGGTTTATAAAAAGAAGAAATAAACATTAATTAAATTGCTTTCAACTATGGAATGTCTAGTAAGGAAGGAAAACACTCTGTCTGTTTGTCTGTCTCTATTTTTCTCTCATTCACAGATGATGAAGCATATAATTAGGATTATTTCTCTAGTTAGCTTTGGTGCTAATTAAGATAGAAGGAATGAAGGTAACATTAAAGAACATGTCAAGATATTAGGAGACACCTTGTTTTCAAGAACTAAAGCCCAGAAAGCAGGCTGTGCCCTGAGCTTGGTATAGCACAATCCCACTCTCTGGATGAGCTCAGTCACTGAAAAAAATCCCAGAATTGTTTGTGGTCATGAATTCCTGCTATGAATTAAACTTGATATATTATTGTTATTATCCCTCAATGTCAGGGCAAGAGCTCACTGTAGCCATAATTATAAGTATTGAGATTTCTATACACTGTCTTGGGTCCCACCTACTAGGGGCAGGTCTCCAACACATACATGTGTCCTTGCTTGCAAGTTATTTTCCTTGTTTTGAAATTAAACTGTTGCTTTTTCTGATTCTTTTTTTCTAGCCTGCACTGACTATTCACTGTAATATTCTCTCTAAAATGTAATGTTCTCTATTGAGGTTTTCTTGGGGTCTCTGGAGACAGCCTTCCTTTCAGTTCAGTAATCACCACAAATGCGGCCAGGTATTAAAGTCCAAATCCTTTATTGTCTCCTTCAAAGTCCTATCTCCTTCACTTGGGGCTCGGCTAGTTTTCTGGAGGCCTTCCTGATCTTGGTTTCAGTGGAGAAGCAAAGGAAGAGAGCCTGCCACCACTTCTCTGTCTTCCCTAGTTCTGAATCTAGCTGAGTTTGTCTGAGCTTATATGTTCTCTCATTATAGGTGTGAATCTTATGGAACTATATTAAGTACTAAGTACATTTACTGAACTATAGGACTATTAAGCACCATGCTAAATAACCATTGTCTCTATCAATTTCACTGAGTGAGCACCTTGTAAGAATCCTTGTTTCAAATTCAGAGTTATGGCCCATAACAATTCACAGATTAGAGTTGGGTTCCATTGGTTTCAGAAGTGGGATTGGACACAAAACTGAGTCACTGGTCTCTATAGTACCAGTGTGGATAGACTAGGTGCCACAGGAGTATTATTTCTCTGGAGACTGACCTGCCCACTCACCATGACCCAATTTATCTCAGGTCTTTCTGATAAGGATAGCCTTCCTTAGAAAGGGACCTGTATGTGCAAGAATGTTTGTGGCAGCCCTCTTTGTGGTGGCCAGAAACTGGAAACTACGTGGATGCCCATCAATTGGAGATTAGCTGAATAAATTGTGGTATATAAATATTATGGAATATTATTGTTCTGAAAGAAATGACCAACAGGATGATTTCAGAAAGACGTGGAGACACTTACATGAACTGATGCTGAGTGAAATGAGCAGGACCAGGAGATCATTATATACTTCAACAACAATACTATATGATGATCAATTCTGATGGATGTGGCCATTTTCAACAATGAGATAAACCAAATCAGTTCCAATAGAGCAGTAATGAATTGAACCAGCTATACCCAGCAAAAGAACTCTAGGAGATGATTATGAACCACTTCAAAGAATTCCCAAACCCTCTAACTTTGTCTGCCTGCATTTTGGATTAACTCCACAAGCTAATTGTACACTATTTCAAAGTCCGATTCTTTATGTATAGCAAAACAACTGTTTGGACATGTATACAGGTATTGTATTTAATTTATACTCTAACATATTTAATATGTGTTGGTCAACCTGCCATCTGGGGGAGAGGGTGGAGGGGAAAAATTGGAACAAAAGGTTTGGCAATTGTCAATGTTGTGAAGTTGCCCATGCATATATCTGGTAAATAAAAACTATTAAAATAAAAATTAAATTAATTAGTTAGTTAATTAATTTTTAACAAAAAGGATAACTTGCCTTAGCTGTATATCCTTATTAATTGGCTTCTCTGCATGCCTCTGTAAAATGTAATCCTATGCCTTTTAACAAACTGCACACTTTGGTAACTGTATGCTTCAGCCAAACTAGCTTTGTTTGTATCTGTCTTGTCATTTTTACTGTATATGTGTCTTTGTAAAAGGTAAAAGGTGTGTCATGTTTGTATTGTAAGCTAAATTTTATTACCTTGGAAAATTTTCAATGCAATCAGGCAGAAAAATTTCTAAGGGCTATATAACCAGGCAGTTTAAAATTTTGGGAAAGATAAATTAACTTTCAAATTTAAAATAATTGCCCCAGTAAGCAAGACTAATTCTTACTTTAGGCTTTCAATGGAAGATTATGTTATAAGAAAAGAAAAAAATCTGCTGGGCAACTGTTATTTCAGCTTTTGTTGTGCTATATTTACAGGGGAAAAAACAAACAAACAAACAAACAAACAAACAAAAAAAACTACTAAAATCATCTTAGCAGATTAAAGAGTTTAAAGGTTAATACTTTTTAAAATGTAGGGGAGAACTCCAGAGGATTTGAGAGTTATTCCAGGGTCTCACTCTCTTCTGAACTATCTTAGTAAGTTTTGGGATACCACTCTGTAGAATTTGTTTTAAGAAAAAATAAGAGGGGGTGGAGCCAAGATAGTGGAGAGTAGACACATCTTTATCTGAGCTCCTCCTAGTAGTGTCCCTTAGATCAACACTAGGTAAAGGCTTTGAACTAGTTTTGGAATGATACAACCCACAAAGATTTGAAATGTAACAAATTTCCAGCAGAAGATATTTTTGGGAAAAAAAAAAAAAAAAAAAGCTTTGTTTCAATTGGGAAGGGGGTGAAGTGGCAGAATACAGACACAGAGTAGAGAGCCAGGGTGTTATGGCATCCCCGCCCTGGGAAATCTACTGGGAGGCCCTTAGGCTGCTCTGTCCTGACTGCAAGCCAGCAGATTACCTGTGAGACATCCAAGCAAATACAAAAGGCAAATAGTGAGCTTTTGAACCCCAGAGGAAAGTGGGACCTGGTCAAGCCCACCCAGGATGGAAAGTCAGTCAGCAGCATCAGCCACAAAGCAACCTAAAGTGGCTATCACCTCTTTGCCCTAAGAACAGACCTCACCCTTGAGGGGAAAAAAAAAAGGCAAAAAGAACTCTGAATATAGATAGCTTTTATGAAGAAAGAAAAGAACAGACCTCAAACCCTAAGAAGTCTAAAGGCAAATCATCTCCAGATGAATGCTCAAAGGGTGGTATGAATTGATCCCCATTTCAGAAGGCTGTCTTGGAAATTTTTTTTTAAATCTTAAAAGAGTTAGAAAAAATGGGGAAAGGAAATGAGAACTTTGCAAGAGAGTTTGGAAAAGGAAAAACAGAAATTATCTGAAGAAAACTTAAAAATATATTTGATGATAGAAAAAGTATATAACTTCTTATAATATAAATATGAAAAAGAAACCAATTTGTTGAAATGCAGAATTTTTGAAATGGAAAAAAAAATGTAATTAACAATACACCTCATTTAAAAGTCCAATTGTCTAAATCAGGGGTCCTCAAACTATGGCCCGAGGGCCACATGTGGCCCAGAGTACGGGTTATGGCAAAATCAGACCGGAAGTGACATTCAACCTAAACTCGCATTAACAACACACACTTCCAGCACTGGGCTGAGGCGGTGGTGACAGTGTCTGGCCTTCCAACAGTTTGAGGGACAGTGAACTGGCCCCCTATTTAAAAAGTTTGAGGACCATTGGCCTAACTGCATAAGGAGATAAAAGACTAACTAAAGAAAATAATTCACTAAAAATTAGAATTGAACAAATAAAAGTGAATGACTCAATAAGACTTCATAATAAGAATCAGTCAAAGAAAACCAAAAAAAGATAAATAAATAAAAAAAAAAAAACAACTCACCTGGAAAATAGATCAAGGAGAGACAATGTAAGAATTATTGGACTTTCTGAAAAATAATGAACAAAAGAGCCTAGACATCATCTTTCAGGAAGTCCTCAAGGAAAACTGCCCTGATGTCCTAGAACCAGAGAGTGAAATAGCTATTGAAAGAATTCACCTATTACTTCCTGAAAGAGATCCCAAAATGAAAATTCCAAGGAACATCATAGCTAAATTTCAGAATGATCAAATCAAAGAGAAAATATTGGAAGCAGCCAGAAGGAACAATTCAAATATTGAGGAGCTACAATCAGGATTACTCAGGACCTAGTCGTTTTCACTTTAAAGGATCAAAGGGACTAGAATCTGATATCTGAAAGGCAAAGGAAATTGGATTACAGCTAAGAATCAACTATTCAGCTAAGTTGAGCATTATCTTTCAGAGGAAAAGATGCACATTCAATGAAACAGGTGAATTTCATTTATTTCTGATGAAAAGATCAGAGCTATGTTAAAATTGTAATCTTCAAATGCAGAACTCAAGAGATTCATAAAAAGGTAAAAAGGAAAGAAAAAACAACTTTCTTTTAAAAGTTGAAAAACTTATATCCCTATATGGGAAGTTGATATGTTTAGCTCTTGAGATCTATGGGTATATTTAGTGGGTACAGGTATAATTTAACTTTATTGAGATGATACAAAAAAGAAAATAAAGGAGGAAAGTGATTCTATTGGAAGAAGAAGAAAGTGAAGTTAAAATGGCGTAAATTATATCTCATGAAAAGACAAAAAAACTTATTACAATTGAGGGGAAGAAGAGAGGAGCTTAAGGATTGGGTGAATCTTACTATCATCAGATTTGGCTCAAAGAGAGACTATCAGACACATTGAATTTCACAGAGAAGCTTATGTCATCCTATAGAGAAGAAGAAAGGGAAAGGGGAAAGAACAAGGAAGTGACAACAGAAGTAGAAGGGAAAAAGTATAAGATGGGGAGAGGTTGTAAAAGGGAAGGGCTGTTTATGGGAGGAGCAAAATACTGGGGAGTAGGGAAAGGGGAAAAGAAAGAAAAATATAATTGAGGCAAAACAAGATGGTAGGAAATACAGAATTGTAATGTTCTTGGTGGTTTTCTGGTGGTCTCTAGGACAGCCTTCTTTTCAGTAGAGTAATCACCACAAGAACAGCAAGGTGTTAAAGTCCAAAGTCCAAATTCTTTATTGTTTCCTTGCCTGCTGGGCAGCTTTCTGGAGAGCCTTTCAGACTAGCCTTGGTCTCAGTGGGGGAAGTGCAGGAGGCCAGCCACCAAGGTGGTGTGAGATGAAGTGAATCTGTCTCTGAGTATGTCCCAGCTTATACTCTCTGTTTTAATTACATTATCATAGGTATGAATGATCTGGCTTTCAGGCCCTGATGGCTATTATATACTCTATTACAATTACATCATCCTAGATGTGAATCTTGTAGAACTACATTAAGTACTAAGTATATGTACTGAACTAGAAAACTATTAATCACCATGCTAAACTAGATAACCATTGTCTTATCAATTCCACTGACTTAATACTTTGTAAGAATCCTTGTTTCAAGTACAAGAGTTCTGGCCCATAACAAAGAATTGGTAATTTTAACTGTGAATGTGATTCTCTCCCATAAAACAGAAGCAGATATCAGATAGGAT
Source organism: Sminthopsis crassicaudata (assembly GCF_048593235.1). Classification (NCBI taxonomy): domain Eukaryota; kingdom Metazoa; phylum Chordata; class Mammalia; order Dasyuromorphia; family Dasyuridae; genus Sminthopsis; species Sminthopsis crassicaudata. The sequence goes on from NC_133621.1 coordinate 212,432,404, forward strand.
TAAAATTTAGAACCCTATAATTTGGTGTTTACATGAAACAAATTTAAGGATTATACATTCAGAGTAAAGGCTTCTCTTACCCCATCCCCAATTCTTACCTACAATTCTCTTAACTCCAACCACTGAGCCAGCATTAACTGTGAGAAGAGCAATTCCAAACATATGCTAATAGAGTCATTGTCTTATTTCAAATAGGTAATTAGCCTTAAGTGCTTGGTTGTGTGATTCAAGTGCACCTATTCAGAGTTTCTGCCCTTTACAGAATTAATAAGCAAAATTGAGTTGGTTTTATGAAAAAAATCAACAAAATAGATAAATATTTAGTTCATTTGATTAAAAAAAAGGAATGAAAAAATCAAATTGTTCTTTTCAAAAATGAAAAGGGAGAACTTTCTATCAATTAAGAGAATTTTAGAGCAATAATTATGTTATTTTGCCCAACTATATATCAAGAGATTTGCTAATCTACAATCTAGGAATATCTACAAAAATCTAAATTGCCTAGGTTAATAGAAGAGGGAATAAATTACTTAAACATCCCTGTTTTAGAGAAAAATTGAACAAGCTATTAATTAACTCACTAAAAAATAATCTCCTGGGGCAGATGGATTTACATGTGAATTTTACCAAACCTTTAAAGAATGATTAATTCTAATACTATGCAAATGATTTCAAAAAAATAGGGAAAGGAGCTTTATCAAATTCCTTTTATGACACAAATATGGAGCTGATACCTAAACAAGATAGGGTCAAAACAGAGAAGGATAATTATAGACCAATTTCCCTAATGGATCTTTATGCAAAAATTTAAATAAAATATTAGTAAAGAGATTATACAAAGTCATCCCCCAGGATAATATACCATGACCAAGTAGAATTTATACCAGAAATGTAGGGCTGACTCAATAATAGGATAAATACTAGCATAACTGACTATATCTATATCTATATATCTATATCTATCTATCTATCTATCTATAAACAAAAATCATGTTTATCTAAATAGATGTAGAAAAAACATTTGACAAAATCCAACATCCTTTCTTATTCAAAACACTGGAGAGTATAGGAATAAGTGAAATTTTCTTTAAAATGATCAGTAGTATCTATTTAAACCCATTAGTAAGCATCTTATGTAATGGGCACAAACGAGAACCATTCCCAATAAGATCAGGGGTGAAACAAGTTTTCCCACAATCACTATTACTATTCAGTATTGTATTGGAAATATTAGCTTTGGCAATAAGAGAAAAAAAAAGAGAGAGATTAAAGCAATTAGAATAGGTAATGAGGAAACCAAATGATCACTCTTTGCACATGATATGATGGTGTACTTAGAGAATTCTAGAGAATCAATTAAAAAACTACTGGAAACATTTCACAACTTTAGCAAAGTTAGAGGATACAAATAAATCCACATAAATCATCAGCATTTTTATATATTACCAACAAAGTCCAGCAGCAAGAGAAACAAAGAGAAATTTCATTTAAAATAACTGTAAATAACAAACTATTTGGAAGTCTACTTTACAAGGCAGTCAGGAATTATATGAACACAATTACAAAATACTTTCCACATAAATATAGTCATACCTAATCAGTTGGAAAAATATCAAGGGCTCATGGGTACGCCAAGTGAATATATTAAAAATAACAATACTACCTAAATTAATCTACTTATTTAATGCCAAACCAAACTCCCCAGAAATTATTTTACAGATTTAAAGAAAATAATGACAAAGTTCATCTGGAAGAACAAATGATCAAGAATTTCAAGGAAATTAATGGAAAAAATGCAAATGAAGGTTGACTAGCTATACCAGATCTAAAGCCATATTATAAAGCAGTGGTCATCAAAACATTTCAGTACTGGCTAAGATATAGAGTAGTTGATCAGTGGAATAGGTTAAGTTCAGAGGGAAAATAGTCGATAACTGTAGTAATCTAGTGTTTGACAAACTCAAAGACATCAGCTTTTGGGATAAGAACTCAGAATTTGACAAAACTACTGGGAAAATTGGAAATTAGAAACAGAAACTAGGCCTTAAGCCACACCTAACATATACCAAGTATGGCATAAAGAGTGATATAATAAGCAAATTAGAACAACATAGAATAGGTTATTTCTCATTGTGGAGAAGGAAGGAATTTGTGGCCAAAGAATAACTGGAATACATTATTGAACACAAAATAGATAGGTTTTGATTATATTAAATTTAAAAGGTTTTGTACAAACACAACCAATACAGATGAGATTAGAAGGGAAGCAATAAACTGGAAAAAATTTACAACCAAGGGTTCTGATAAAGGCCTCATTTCTAAAATATATAGAGAATTGACTCAAATTTATAAGAATATAAGCCATTCTCCAACTGATAAATGGTCAAAGGATATGAACAGAAAATTTTCAGTTGAAGAAATTGAAGCCATTTCTAGTCATATGAAAAGGTACTCCAAATCATGATTGGAGAATCCAAATCAATGATCAGAGAAATGCAAATTAAGTCAACTCTGAGATACCCCTGCACATGTCTCAGACTGGCTAAAATGACAGGAAAAGATAATGACAAATGTTGGAGGAGATGTGGGAAAACTGGGACACTGATACATTGTTGGTGAAGTTGGGAATTGATCCAACCATAGATCCAATTTGGATCTATGTCCAAAGGGTTATAAAATTGTGCAAACCTTTTGATCCAACAGTGTTGATATTGGGCTTATATCCTAAAGAGATCATAAAGGAGGGACAAGGACCTGCATGTGCTAAAAAGTTTGTGGCAGCCCTCTTTGTAGTGTCAAGAAACTGGAAACTTAGTGGATGCCCATCAATTAGAGAATGGCTCCATCAAGTTATGGTATATAAAAGTTTATGGAATATTATTGTCCTATATGAAATAATCAGCAGGATGATTACATAGAGGCCTGGAAAAACTTACATGAACTGAAGCTAAGTTAAATAAACAGAACCAGGAGATCATTGTATATGGCAACAACAAGATTATACAAAGGTCACATACATATAAAGATCTATACACAGAGAGAAGACTATGGGAACTGAGTGTGGATCGCAACATAGCACTTTCATTCTTTTTGTTGTTGTTTGCTTGCATTTTGTTTTCTTTTTCATTTTTTCTATTTTGATCTGATTTTTCTTATGCAGCATGATAATTGTATGAATATGTATACATATATTGGATTTAACATATATTTTAACATGCATAACATATTGTATTGCTTGACATCTAGGAGAGGTGGGGGGGAGAGGGGGAAAATTGGAACATAAGATTTTGCAAAGGTAAATGTTGTACAATTATTCATGCATATATTTTGAAAATAAGTTTTAATTAAAAATTTAAAAAAGAAAATATAAGAATTAGATTCTAAAAGTTTTAAAAATAAATGGTAAAATTAATAGACTCATTTTAGGATAATGTAGGAAGGCAGTTAATTTGGAAATAACAGAATGAAGAAAGATAAAAATATGTAAATTATTTGCATATTATAGAAAATTTATCTTAATTATTTATGGACATTTCTAATAATGAAATGAGAAAGCCAAAGTTCTCTTGTAACTTCTGGTTAAAGATCTTCCTTTCCTATTATCCTCTCTCATCTCAAATCAGATTCTCAAATATGGGTGTTAAAAATGGTGCAAAAATGTCCCTCCAGCTGTGTAGCCCCATTGCTGAGGCCTCATCCAATAAAGGAGGAATAACAGGTGCTTTGGAGCATCCCACTGGTAGCAACTGCAACTGTCCTTTGGCTCTGAGCATCCCACAGCCCACTCCCTAGGAAATCCTGGAGGAATCACCCAGGTGTTAAATGTTCTACACCTGCCCTATTAAGTGGCCTCAGTCTCAGTAGTAGCTGGCTCCAACCCTGCAAATGTCAGTGAAGGAGGAGGGAGGAAAAAGGTGAAAAGAGGACCCATGACCAGTGTTCATTTTTCCTTGTCACCCAGAATCACCATCAATAGGAAAGTCCTGATACCAGACACCCCTGTTCCTAGGATTCCCATTTGACAGCAGTGACCTCTGTTACACCCCCACCTCTACCCTCTCAATTCCCCAAAGCCCAGTCAGTGTCTCCAGTGCAGACAAAACCCTAAGCAGGCCCTACCCAGCTGCTGCCTGGGAAGGTGTTAGTGCCCCTGGAAATGCTTAGCATGTCAGTACTAGGTAAAGGGGCTGGCCAGTATTTGCCCTTGGTGCACTCACCCTTCTTCTGATTGCAGAAACTTATTAGCTATGTAATATTAGGCAAGTTATCTTATCTCTGTCTGATTCGGTTTCCTGATCTAAAGAGAGAAATAATAATGGTACTGCTTCCCTAGGTTATTGTGAGGATCAAAATAATAAAATGATTGTAAAGTATTTAACCAAGTTATTAGCATATGCTAAATAGTTTATTATTATTATTATTTCTTTAATTGAATGTGATTGTTCCATACCTGATAACTCTATAATGGTTTTAAAATGCCAAAGGCAATTGTGAATGCAATTGATGACAATGGAAGTTTATTGTTTGTATTATTATTGTTTTTCTAAATTCTCTTATTTGGGGAAATTTGAGAGACCATTGTAACATAAATGCTATTGGACAAAACAATCTTTAATCTAGATATTATTACACAGGAATATATTAAAAGTATATAATAAAACTAGATATTTGAAAACTTAAAATTTTAATGAGTTATACTTTGTATAAAGCACATAATAAATCTAATATGTTATACATGTTAAAATATATGTTAAATTTGAAATTTATAAACATATTTATACAATTCTCTTGCTGCACAAGAAAAATCAGATAAAAAATAAGTGAGTAAGAAAACAAAATGCAAGTGAACAACAACAAAAAGAGTGACAATGTTATGTTGTGATTCACATTCAGTTCCTATAGTCCTCTCTCTGGGTATAAATGGCTCTCTTTGTCACAAGATCATTGGAATTGGCATCAATCATCTCATTGTTGGAAAGAATCAACTTCATCAGAATTGATCATTGTATAATATTGATATTGTTGTGTACAAGGATCTCCTGGTTCTGCTCATTTCACTTAGCATCAATTCATGTAAGTCTCTCCAGGCCTCTCTGAAATCATTCTGCTGGTTGCTTCTTACAGAACAGTAATATTCTGTAACATTCATATATATAATGTATTCAGCCATTCTCTAATTGATGGGCATTCATTCAGTTTCCACTTTCTTGCCACTACAAAAAAGGCTGCCACAAACATTTTTGCACATGTGGGTCCCTTTTTCTCTTTTAAGATCTCTTTTAAGATCTTGCTGAGTCAAGGGGTATGCACAGTTTGATAACTTTTTGAGCATAATTCCAAATTGCTCTCCTGAATGGCTGGATCCATTCACAGTTCTACCAACAATGTATTAAAGTCCCAGTTTTCCCACATCCCCTCCAACAATAATTATCTTTATCTAAATATTATCTAATTTATCAGCCAATCTGAGAGGTGTGTAGTAGTATTTCAGAGTTGTCTTAATTTGCATTTCTCTGATCAATAGTGATTTGGAGCACTTTTTCATATGACTACAAATAGTTTCAATTTTCTTCATCTTGTCTGTTCATATCCTTTGACCATTTATCAATTGCAGGATGGCTTGAATTCTTACAAATTTGAGTCAATTCTCTATATATTTTAGAAATGAGGCCTTTATCGGAACCTTTGAATGTAAAAATGTTTTTCCCAGTTTATTGCTTCCCTTCTAATCTTGTCTGTATTAGTTTTGTTTGTACAAAAACTAATATAATCAAAATTATATATTTTGTGATCAATATTGATCTCTAGTTCTTCTTTGGTCACGAATTCCTTCCTCCTCCACAGATCTGAATGGTAAACTGTCCTATATTCTTTTAACTTGCTTACTCTTTATATCTAAATCATGAACCCATTTTGACCTTATCTTGCTATGTGGTGTTAGAGGTGGGTCAATGCCTAGTTTCTTCCATACTAGATTCCAATTTTCCCAGCAGTTTTTGTCAGATAGTGAGTTGTTATCCCAAAAGTTGGAATCTTTGGATTTGTCAAACACTAGATTGCTATATTTATTGACTATTTTATCCATTATAGTTAACTCTATCCATTATAACTTATTCCACTGATCAACTACACTATTTCTTAGCCAGTACCAAATGGTTTTTATGACTGATGCTTTATAATATAGTTTTAGATGGCATTTTCACTTGAAATTCTTGACCTTTGGTTCTTCCAGATGAACTTTGTTATTATTTTTTTCTAGGTCTGTAAAATAATTTCTTGGGAGTTTGATATTATGGCACTGAATAAGTAGATTAATTTAGGTAGTATTGTCATTTTTAATATATTCACTTGGCATGCCCATAAGCACTTGATATTTTTCCAACTGATTAGATCTGACTTTATTTGTGTGGAAAGTGTTTTGTAGTTGAGTTCATATAGTTCCTGACTTTCCCTTGGCAGACAGATTCCCAACTACTTTATACTAGCGACAATTTTTTTTGTTTTGTTTTGTTTTGTTTTGTTTTTTGCTAAGGCAATTGGGATTAAGTGACTTGCTCAGGGTCACACAGCTAGGAAGTGTTAAATGTCTGAGGCCAGATTTGAACTCAGGTGCTCCTGACATCAGAGCTGTTGTTCTTTCCACTGTGCCACATAGCTGCCCCAACAATTATTTTGAATGAAATTTCTTTTTGTATCTCTTGCTGCTGGACTTTGTTGGTAATATATAAGCATGCTGATGATTTCTGTGGATTTATTTTGCATTCTGCAATTTTGCTAAAATTGTGAATTATTTTTAGTAATTTTTTAGTTGATTATCTAGGTTTCTCTAAGGATACTATCATATCATCTGCAAAGAGTGATGATTTATTTCATTACCTACTCTAATTCTTTATCCTCTTTTTCTTCTCTTATTGTCAAAGTTAACATTTCTGTTACAATATTGAATAATATTGATGATAGTGGGTTGTAGTTTATTCCCATTACATATGATAATTGCTGATGGTTTTAAATAGATATTAATGATCATTTTAAGGAAAAGTCCATTTATTCCTATACTCTCTAGTGTTTTTAATAGGAATGGGTTTTGGATTTTATCAAATGCTTTTTCTGCAGCTATTGATTCTTATCTCTATTGAGATAATTATATGATTTTTGTTAGTTTGGTTATTGATGTAGTTAATTATGCTAATATTTTTCTTAATATTGAACTAACCCTGCATTCCTGGTATAAATCCTACTTGATCTACTTGATCATGGTGTATTATCCTTATATGACTTTCTGTAATCTTGTTGCAAATATTGTATTTAAGATTTTTGCATCAATATTCATTACAGAAATTGGTATATAAATTTTTTTCTCTGTTTTCACCATACCTGGTATAGCTATCATCAGCCATATCTATATCATAAAAAGAATTTGTCAGGAGTTCTTCTTTCCCTATTTTTTCAAATAGTTTATATAGTATTGGAATTAATTGCTCTTTGATTGTTTGGTAGAATTCACATTTAAATCTCTGGAGATTTTTTCTTGGGGAGTTGATTAATAGCTTGTTGTATTTCTTTTTCTAGAATGGAATTATTTCAATAATTTATTTCCTTTTCTGTTAACCTGGGCAATTTGAATTTTTTGAAGATATTCCTCCATTTCATTTACATTATGAAATTAATTGGCATAAACTTGGACAAAATAATACCTAATTATTGCTCTAATTTCCTCTTCATTGGTGGAAATTTATATTTGAGACTAATAATTTGATTTTCTTCCTTTCTTTTTCTAATCAAATTAACTAAAGGTTTATCTATTTTGTTGATTTTTCCATAAAATCAAATCTTAGTTTTAGTTATTAATTCAATTGTTTTCTTACTTTCAATTTTATTAATCTCTCCTTTTATTTTCAGAATTTCAAATTTGGTATTTTTTTTAGGGTTTTTAATTTGTTCTTTTTCTAGCTTTTTAAAATTGTAAGCCCAATTCATTGAGTTTTCTTGCCCATTCTCTTTCTCTATTTCATGCAAATAAGCATCTAGAGATATATCATTTCCCCTTTTAAATGCTTTGGCTGCAGCCCACAAATTTTGATAGGTTGTCTCATTATTGTCATTCTCTTGGATAAGGTTGTTGATTGTGTCTATGATTTGTTGTTTCACCCAATCATTCTTTAGGATTAGATTATTTAATTTCCAATTATTTTTTGATCTATTTTCTACCAGCCTTATATTGCATGTGATTTCTATTGTATCATAGTCTGGAAAAATGCCTTTACTATTTGTGTCTTTCTGCATTTTATTTTGAAGTTTCTATGCCCAATACATGGTCAATTTTTGTATAGGTTCCACAAACGGTTGAGAAAAAAAATAAACTCCTTTCTGTCTCTATTCAGTTTTCTCCAAAGAGTTACCATACCTAACTTTTCTAACATTCTGTTTACCTCCTTAACTTCTTTCTTATTTATTTTTTGGTTTGGTTCAATCTAGATCTGAGAGAGCCAGGTTGAGACCCCCACAAGTATAGTTTTGTTGTCTATTTCTTCTTGCATCTCTCTTAATTTTTCTTCTAGAAATTTGGATGGTATACCCCTTGGTGCATATGTTTATTATTGATATTGTTTCATTATCTATGGTACCCTTTAGTAAAATATAGTTTCCTTCCTTATCTCTTTTAATTAGAGTTATCTATGCTTTTACTTGATATGAGATCAGGATTGCTACCCCTGCTTTTTTTACTTCACTTGAAGCATAATAGAGTCTGCTCCAGCCCTTTACCTTCATTCTGTATGTATTGCTCTGCTTTAAAAGTGTTTCTTATAAACAACATCTTGTGGGATCCTGACTTTTAATCCAGTCTGCTATCCACTTCTGTTTTATGGGAGAGTTCATCCCATTCACATTTAGAGTTAAAATAACTAATTCTGTATTTCCTGTCATCTTATTTACACCATGTAATGCTTTTCTCTTTCCTTTCCCCCTTCCCTCCTCCCCAATATTTAGCTTCTGATGACTACCTCCCTCAACAGTCCTTCTCCCTTAGAACCCCTCCCTCTTTTTTACACCTTTCCCCTAAGACTACTTGTTATGGACTAGAACTCTGAACTTGAATTAAGGTGTTAAGTCAATGGAATTGATAAAGATAATGGGAGTTCAGTACATGTACTTAGTACTTAATATAGTTCTACAAGATAAGAGAGCATATAAACTTGGACAAACTCAGCCAGAATCAGAACTAGGGAAGACAGAGACTGTGGTGGTGGTGGTCCTCCTGCCTCCCCTACTGAAAACAAGATACATTCAGAAGGACCTCAAGAAAGTTGGCCCAGGCCCCAGGCAAGGAGATAATAAAGGATTTGGACCTGGCTACACTTGTGGTGATTACTGAACTGAAATGAAGGCTGCTCCCAAGAAAACTGAACCAAGAAGACAATTACAACTTCTATTTTCCCTTCTATTAGTCTTTCCCTTTCTTTTCCCCTTCCTTCTCCTACTTCCTTATATGGTGAGAAAAGTTTCTCTGTGAAACCAAATATGTCTGATATTCTTTCTTTAAGCAACATCTGATAAGAGTAAGATTCATACAATGTTCATCTTGCTTCTTTTCCTCGAGTACAATAGATTTGCCATTTTGTGAGATGTAATTTTCCTTATTTTATCTCCTTTTTTCCCAGTATGATCCCCTTTCCACCTCTACTTTCTTTTTCATATTATCATAATAAAATCAAATCATACCCACACTCTCTAAGTATACCTATAACAGAAATATAGTTCTCAAGAGTACTTTTCTTTTTACCTTTTTATGGTTCTTTTGAATTCTGTGTTTGGAGATCACATTTTTTGTTCAGTTCTGGTCTTTTCATCAGAAATAAATTAAATTCATCTATATCATTGAATGTCCATCTTCTTTCCTGAAAAATAATGCTCATTTTAGCTGGATAGCTTATTCTTGCTTTAATCCAAGTTCCTTTGCCTTTCAGAATATCAAATTCTTTTTTTTTATTATTAATTGTATAATTATAACATTTTTTGACAGTACATATGCATAGGTATTTTTTTTTTTACAACATTATCCCTTGTACTCCCTTCTGTTCCGAATTTTTCCCCTCCTTCCCTCCACCCCCTCCCCTAGATGGCACACATTCCCATACATATTAAATATCTTATAGTATATGCTTGGTACAATATATATGTGCAGAACCAAATTTTGTTGTTGTTGTTGTTGTTGTTGTTGTTGTTGTTGTTGCAAAGGAAGAATTATATTCAGAAGGTAAAAATAATCTGGGAAGAAAAACAAAAAAAAATGCTCACAGTTTACACTCATTTCCCAGTGTTCCTTTTCTGGGTGTAGCTGATTCTGTCCATCATTGATCAATTGGAACTGGATTAGCTCTTCTCTATGTTGAAGACAGAATATCAGATTCTAAGCCCTTAGATACTTTAAGGTGGAAGTTGCTAGGTCCTGGGTATCCTAATTGTGATTCCTTGGTATTTAAATTGTTTCTTTCTATCCAGCCATTCTAGAGAGCAATTAGGAACTATGCCCAAAAAGTTATCAAACTGTGCATACCCTTTGACCCAGCCTACTACTACTGGGCTTATATCCCAAAGAAATACTAAAGTGCAGAAAGGGACCTGTATGTGCCAAAATGTTTGTGGCAGCTCTTTTTGTGGTGGCTAGAAACTGGAAAATGAATGGATGTCCATCAGTTGGAGAATGGTTGGGTAAATTATGGTATATGAAGGTTATGGAATATTATTGCTCTGTAAGAAATGACCAGCAGGAGGAATACAGAGAGGCTTGGAGAGACTTACATCAACTGATGCTGAGTGAAAAGAATAGAACCAGAAGATCGCTGTACACTTCAATGCTGTATGAAGAGGTATTCTGATGGAAGTGGAAATCTTCAACATAAAGAAGATCCAACTCACTTCCAGTTGATCAATGATGGACAGAAAAAACTACACCCAGAGAAGGAACACTGGGAAGTGAATGTAAATTGTTAGCACTACTGTCTATCTACCCAGGTTACTTATACCTTCAGAAGCTAATGTTTATTGTGCAACAAGAAAATGGTATTTACACACATATATTGTATCTAGGTTATATTGTAACACATGTAAAATGTATGGGATTACCTGTCATCGGGGGGAGGGAGTGGAGGGAGGGAGGGGATAATTTGGAAAAATGAATAAAAAATAAAAAAAGGGGCAATAAATAAATAAATAAATAAATAAATAAATTGTTTCTTTCTTACTGCTTGCAACATCTTTTCCTTGGTATGATAGATCTGTAATTTAGCCATATTATTCCTTGGTGTTTTAATTTTGGGGTCTCTTTTATGAGATAATTGGTGAGTTCTTTCAATGGCTATTTTATCCTCTGTATGATATCAGAGCAGTTTTTCTTTATGATTTCCTGTAAGAAATATTATATCTAGATTCTTTATTTCATTATGGATTTCAGGAAGTCTAATAGTACTTAGATTATCTCTCCTAGATTTATTTTCCAGGTCGGTTGTTTTTTCTAGGAGGTATTTCATATTTTCCTCTATTTTTTTCATTTTTTGTTTTTGTTTGACTGATTCTTAAGACTGAAATCTTATTGAGTCATTCACTTCCATTTCTTAAATTCTAATTTTTAATGTATTATTTTCTTCAGTTGCCTTTTTTTTTAAGCTCCTTTTGTATTTGGCCAATTGAATTGTTTTCTTTAATGCATTTTTTTTCCATTTCACAAATTTTGTTTTGCAATGAATTTCTATCTATTTCATCTCTATTTTGTAAGGCATTATATACTTTTTCATTTTATTAAATCTCTTTTGTAGGCATTTATATGCTTTTCCCATTCCTCCTTGCCAGGATCTCATTTCCTTTCCTCATTTTTTTTTCTAACTCTCTTTTAAAATCCTTTATGTAATCATCCAAGAAAGCCTTGTGAAAAGGAGACCAGCTCATATCTCCCTTTGGTGCTTCATCTGGAATTGATTTACCTTTAAGTGCTTCATGTCTGTTCTCTCTCTCCATAAAAGCTTTCTATGGTGATAGTTTTTGTTGTTGTTTTTTTGCTCATTTTTAAAGGCTTTTTGTTTGCTCTTAATGAAAAGAAGTTACAACAGCTTTAGTTTGCCCTGAGTCATTTCTGCTGATTGACTTCCAGGGCTGGGTAATGGGTTAGGTCTCATGTTCTTCCAGGGCTCAATAGTTTACAATTTGCCTTTTGTAGAAAATCTGCCAAACCACTTGCTTGCAAGCAGGACAGAGTAGCTAAGAGGCTTACAGAAGATTCCCAGGTGCTTGGAAGTTGTAACACTGATTCCTCTTTGCCCCCTTCTCTCTGTGCAGCAGACTTGGCTCAGCAGACTGTCCCCCTTCCTGTTTGAAACAGACCTGTAATGAAATTCTTCCAAGATATTTTCTTCTGGAAATATGTTGTACTCCAAACATTTGTAGTTTTTTTGGCTCCAAAACCAGTTTAGAGGTTTAATCTACTTGTTGATTTGAGAGACGATCCAGAGGAGGTCACAGATAGTTATGTCTGCTCTCTGCCATCTTGGCTCTGCCCCAAGGTATTTTCTCTTTACTAAAGTATCTGTCTGATGATTTTAAAAGGCAAGAGTTCATTTGCAGTTGGAGCCTCATAAATTTATAAAATATTTTTGTATAAGGTACAACATTTAGTAAGGATAGAAACAACAAATGGTATATGAACTTCAATTCATTGGGATTTCAAAATTAGAGAACCAAATTAAAACAATATAATAAATAATAAATAATTATATAGGAACTTCTACATTTAGAACCAAAGAAGCAGAGTTCCTTTTAGAGCAATAAAGTCTATTGTTTAAGGAACTAGATGACTACATAAGACATCTGGGATTTAAAATGTGCTACTTAAGTGGACATTGAAAATGGGCTACTGCAAAAATGCTTGATGTCAGTTAATATTGGTGATAATTATTATATTGCTTTTCATGGTTTATCATGATTACCTTGGAGACAAATTAATCTCCCTCCTCAAAATGAGTAATTTGATTGGTACCTGACAATGTGATTATGCAAATATGAGAAATGTGAGAAAACTTTCTTATAGTGTTTGCACCTAGCTCTGCTTGTCTGGGAACTGGACTTGATGTATCTCTGAGAGACGCTTAACTAAGGACCTTAATAATGCTGACCAGAAACTCAGATTCAAATATTGCTGTAAGGAGCTTTCTCTAAGGGCTTCTGACAGATCCTTCTGACCATTCCCACAGATTCAAACTTGTGGGTTTGTAATAATGAGTCATGTGAAGAAAACATCTGATCCTTAGGGAATGGCAAAACTTTCCAGGGACATTAAGGTTTATGTAGTACAAATTGTGAAGCAGCTTGCATGCAGATAAGACAGTTGTCCTAAGATGTTGAATGAAGGCTGAATATCTGTCCTTGTCTTCCCCCACACTTTCCTTTTCTTATGTGCCCATCCATCTAGGCTATGATACAAACATGGGTTGGCATTTTCTTTCTCTAGGTTCTTGCACTTTGCCCTTTTATTTTCTGCTTGAAAGCAAACAATGGTTAGTAACAATACCTGAGACCCATCCTTAATAAATTACCCTCAAGGAACTAAATATCTGGGCAGTATCTTATCCTGGTCAAATTGGCCTCTTGTTATTACCTGACTTTCTATATTGCCATAAGGGTAGGGGTTCTTTATTTTTGGCCCAAAGGGGAAATGTCAAGATGTTAGGTGACACCCTATTTTCCAGAGCTAAGGCTCAGCAAGCAGATTGTGCCCTGAGCTTGGAACAACAACAATCCAGTCACAGCAAAATCCTAGAATTGTTACTTGTCTTGAAGCTCTGCTATGAATCAAATTTGTCACATTGTTCCTGTTACCCCTCACTGTTAGGACAACAGCTCACTGTGTAGTCATGGGTATAAGTACTGGGATCTGGGCATATTGCCTCAGGTCTCACCCATTAGGGGCAAAGCTCTGGCATCTATTTGTGTTTGCAAGCCATTTCCCTTACTTTTAAATTAAACTTCTGTTTGATTCCTGACTATCCCATCACTAACCTATTTTGTTTGGCTCTGACCACCCACAAGTTAGAGGCCAGTTCCATTCAGTAGACAAATAAGAACTCACTCTGCCTGGGAGGATCCCATCTGCTCCTGTCTCATTTGTGACCTTGTTCCATCAATCATCCCTTCACTCTTATGCACCTTCAGTCCATATTACTGTACTGAAACTGTCCTCCCCAAGATTATTAATGGCATATTTATTGCTCAATCCAAGAGCCTACCATTCATAGCCAGACCTCATCCTCTGGAGAAAAGACAAAATTAATTATTGAGAGTTCTTGGCTTTTTCTACCATTATAACTTCTGTCCTCACCCCTACTGTTTATAAACTCCCTCTGCTAAGTTTTCATAATACTTTGCCTGGTTGCTTCTTTCTTCCTTTTCATATTTTCTCCCTGAATCATAGTTATTTTTGCACACATATTTCTTTCTCCTACCCTTCCAATTCTCTATCCAAAGATTTTAAACTTGAGAGAGCAAGGTCACTATAATATCCATCTCAATAAAACACTAAGATTAATTTTTTTCCATATAGAATATGACTAATAAAAATTTGAGTTTTGAATTGAGGTAGTCCTCAAATCTTTTTTTCAAAGAGGATTGGGAACCCAACTTAAACCCTAGTCCTAATAAGACTAGCTCTCTTATACCAATATATTAAGAGGTTGAGCTGAGAATTTGAGATTTCATTGAAAACAATATAAATCAGGGAATTTTAAAAACAATGGGGTAGTCATTTAAATAATAACTTGAGTTTTGTTAATTGTTTTCATTTAACTAGAGTTGACACAGAAAATAGAAGTAATGATTTTTGAACTGGGTTCATATTTTACCTTAAATAAGCCATTTAAGTTTCCCAGATTCCTCATCTATATAGTGAAGGGATTGGATGATATAATAACAAATAACATAATAATATATCATTATATGTTATATACCATGGGCAATAATAAAACCTAGCATTTATATAACACTTTAAAGTTTTGTCAAGTATTTTTACACACATTATCTTGTTTGATCCTCATAATAATTTTGTAGGTGATATTGTTATCCCCATTTTACAGAAGAGGATACAGAATGAGAGACGTTAAGAAAAGTACCCAGTACCATAAAGCTGTTGTCTGAGGAATGATTCAAATTAAGGTTTTCCTGACCTCTGATTCTGAGCTGTTTAGGTTTAATTCTGGGTTACTAAGGATTTTTTATTTGATTAAAATATTTACCAAGATTTTAATATTTAAAGACTATCACTTAAAAGCAGGTTTAAACTTCTTCTGATTGACCCAATAGAAGAAATCTAAATACAATGGATTAAAGCTGCATAGGGGCACATTTAGGCTGAACAATTTGAGGTATAGCAAAGAAGAATGGGCCATGATAGGAACTTAAGGGTTTCCCATGTTGGAAGCCTTTGAACAAAGACTGGATGATCATTTCATGGATAAGAAAGAGAAAGAATGATCTTCCAGTCCTAGATTGGGCTAGATTGACTATAAAATTCCTTCTATTTTAAAATTCTTTAATTTTATTGAAGTTTTCTGACTGGCTCTGAAGTGAGATAAGACCCTCCAACCTGCTTCAGCTGATGCTGCTTACAAGCGGTTTTAGAAACCACAAGCGGTGTTCAGTGAAGTAGAAACATCATGTATTAATTATTAGGTGCAGAAATATAGCCCAAGAAGCTGTTTTTCATATCCTATGGTTTTGATTTTACCCCTCCCACAAAGTTTTAATGAATTGTTATAAAGGGTGAAGTGGCCTATATCTTAGGCAGGATGAAGTAATTTTGCTCCAAGAAAAAGAAGAAACAGGTGGCATGGCAAAGCAATTTTTTCTTTCATATTTCAATTATTCAAAAGTGCTTTTTAGAAAGATGCTGCCTATCTTGTAAAAAGGAGTTTACACAGTGAGGAAGAAACTAAATGAGTTGGGGAAAAGCAGGTTAAAATGCTTAAGGGATTTTTTTATTACATCTGAAAGATTTTTAATTAGTTATTTATAATCTTTATGGGCTAGAACTTGTTCTACATTCTAACTCTCACTTTTCCATAAAATTTTTCCAATTATTTTAAATCTGGGCTTGTTTCTCTGCTATTTCACTAATTTTGAAAGACATTTAAAACATTTTATTGAATTAAAAATGTCTGTTGGGAGTTTTAGAGCAATACATTCAGTTAATAATTTCATAAGGTTTAATGTACTTTCTAATGTACTAAATCTTAAACATTCATTAGGTCTCACATTTGCAACCATCGACATTTAAAAAAAAATGCCTCATACCAATAAAGTTACAATCTTCATTTGGGACACAAGGAATAAGGAAGCAAAACAGAGAGGCGTATATTAGTTGTAAAGATTAGATAGGAAGATATAAAAACTATACTTGGAGTCAAGAAGACCTGAATTCAAATTCAGCCTTATGTATTAATAGCTATGTGACCTTGTGCAGGTTACTTTGACTCTGCCTCAATTTCTTCATTTGTGAAAAGGACATTATAAGTACACTAATGCTGTAAGATTGTTGTGAGGATTAGATTAGATAATATTTATAAAGCATTTTGCAAAGCTTAAACTACTATGTAAATGCTTCTTATTACTGCTGCTGCTGCTACTACTACTACTACCTAGAAAATTGCCTGCGAGGAATTCCACATAAGTTAACATAGATGAAAGCAAGATAAGATTTGATAAAGGTATTTCAGAAATCAGACAGTGAAGTTTCATTATTTTCTTGGAAAGATTTCACCTAAAATAAAATAATTTTTTGAAAATTAATTAAAAATAATAATACCAAAAACCAACCAAAAAGAAAACATTGTCAATGTAATCTCCCAGAAGTTTTTCATTTTTTTTGCTTGAATATAATCTCTCATTTTTCTTTTCTAGTTTTTTTTTCATAATTCACCTGAATTACTGAATATTTGATTACACCAACAGTTTCGACCTGTGATATGAAGGTAAAATTTTTACTATAAAATTGGAATCAGTTAATTTGTTGAATAGGATAGCTGGATAGCAAGTGAATAAAGCACAAGGCCTGGAGTCAGGAAAGTTTATCATTCTGAATTCAAGTCTTACCTCAGACATTGATTGATTGTGTCACTTTGTCAAAGCCACTTAACCCTATTTGCCTCATTTTCCTCAGATCAGGGAAAGGAAATGGTAAATCATGCTAGTATCTTTGCTAAGAAAATCCCAAACCAGATCAAGAATGCAAAGACATGACTGAAATGACTGAACAACAACTTGTTGAATGATCCCTATCTTTCTTACTTGTGCTTACCTATATTTCTTTATAAAACATAAATTGGTTACTCATTTAAATTTGACTGTGGTAGATATTATTCAGTCATATTAGCTGTACTAAGCATGAGTGTAAATTGCCACATCCTGGCTTCAATAAGCATGGGTTAGTACATGTAGACAGCAGAAATAAGCAAAATGTCCACTGTGCCCACCACAGAAGTTTGAGTTTCATCTTTCAGTTCTTTCCTTGTAACACATTTTCAACAGTCAAAGCATGAGAAATGATATGATGACCCAGAGGTATTTAGAGATGAAATTGTTATTTGAGCTTCATTTCCAATGGGTACTTAATATCATATCAGCAAGGATGAGTTTCTTTTTAATTTTTAGACATGTAGTACTATTATTGTTAGTGTTTCCCTCTCTTTATAAAAAAAAAGGCATTATGTGTTTTTTTTTCAGAATTTTCACAGAATCATTTCTTTCTGGGTCTCAAACAGCTAAAAAACAAAAACAAAACAAAACTCCCCCAAATCTCCTTGAATTGGAGTTTAAAGAAATAGGAGTACAGTACTCCACATAGATGTTGGACAAAAGCAACTCACTCAGGTTGCAATTGTATTTTCTATATTATTTTATTCTTATAATCACAAAGGTTGCAAACAATACTTCTTACTTTTAATAAAGTGTTGATTATTGAGAGTGTAGGATAAGATATTGGAGATGCCCTAGATACCTCTCATACACATGAAGTGCTTCAAGCATTGTGATCCATCCTCTGTGGTGCTTTGAGGGCAAATAAAACCCGTTAAACCAGAATTTGAGGCTCAATGTTGCTATTATCAAATGTGCTTAGCACAGAAGTGGATCCTCTCATGAGCAGTCACTGATGATAAATGTCGAAGTCAGCTTGGGTCCCATTTCCAATTACCTGTAGTGTCCCAGATGTTTTGAGATTTTTGGAACTTTGTACATTGTTTTTCCTGTGCTGAAACCCTAGCCCATGATGTTAGGATTGAGCCTGGAACTGATGAAATACATATAAATTAAAAATGTCTTCTAAGACCACACATGATGAATAATATTCAGAGTCATAACTAGGGCAAATAGGGCTTTGCCCCAAGGGCAACAGGATGAGGTGATTAATGGTCGGGTAACTGAAAAGTATACAGCCCCCTCATAACTATTACGGTCATTCTGCCTGTCCATGAAATTCCCTGCTATCCTGTACTATTGTGCAGTAAATCAGTCTTAGGTGATCACACCTAGGATCCTGTTGCTGAATTGTTCATTTCTTGGGGCTTGCATTATTCCCTAAATTCTATGGAGACAAGACCAGCAATGTCATGTGCATATTGATTTAAAATATTACCAATCACATTTTTGATGACCACTTCCATCAAACAGCCCTTCTGCTTTAGAGTCCCTCCTTTTTTACGACTTTCCCCTAATATTTTTTCCCTCTATTAGTTTTTCCCTTTCTTTTTCCCTTTCCCTTCCCACTTCCCTACAAGGTAAAGCCAAATATGTCTAATATTCTCTATTTTAGCTAAATTTGATAAGAGTAAGATTCACATAATGCTCATTCCTTTCCCTTCTTTCCCTCAAGTAAAATAGGTGTTCTTTGCCTTTTCTTGAGATGTAATTTCCCTTATTTTACCTCCTTTTCCCTCTTTTTCCATTATGATCCCCTTTCTACCTCTTGTTTCTTTTTTATATTATCATAATAAAATCAAATTATACATGCACTCTCTAAGTATAGCCATAACAGAAATATAGTTCTCAAGATTTCTTTCCTTTTTCCCTTCTTATGCTTCTCTTGAGTTCTGTATTTGGAGATCAAACTTTTTGTTCAGTTGTCGTCTTTTCATTAGAAATAGGTGAAATTCACCTATATCTTTGAATGTCTATCTTCTTCCCTGAAAGACAGTGCTCATTTTAGATGGATAGTCTAGGCTCTTCAATCCTTTAAGGTGAAAGCTGCTAGGTCCTGGGTATTCCTAATTTTGGCTCCTTGGTACTTAAAATGACTTTTTTTTCTTTTCTGGTTGCTTGCAATATATTTTTCTTGGTGTGATAAATGTGAAATTTAGCCATGATATTTCTTGGGGTTTTAATTTTGGGGTCTCTTTCAAGAGATGATTGGTGAATTCTTTCAATGACTATTTTGCCTTCTGATTCTAAGATATCAGGGCAGTTTTTTTTTTTTTATGAATTCCTGTAAGATAATGTGTAGGTCCTTTTTTTTTTTTTCCATCATGCCTTTCAGGAAGTCTAATAATCCTTAGTTTGTCTCACCTGCATCTATTTTCCAGTCAGTTGTTTTTTCTAGGAGGTATTTCATATTTTCTTCTATTTTTTTCATTTTTTCATTCATTGTTTGACTGATTCTTGAAGTCTTATTGAGTTATTCATTTCCATTTGTTCACTTCTAATTTTTAGTTTATTATTTTATTCATTTACCTTTTTTTAGCTCCTTTTGTATTTGACCAATTGAATTATTTTGTTCATTGAATTTTTTTTCCATTTCAAAAATTTTGTTTTTCAATGAGTTGGTATCTATTTTGTAAGACTATATGCTTTTTCTATTTCATCAAATCCATTTTGTAGGGAGTTATATGTTTTCCCATCTCTTCTTCCAAAGATTTCATTTCCTTTCCCCATTTTTCTTCTAATTCTCTTTTAAGATCCTTTATGCAATCTTCCAAGAAAGCCTTGTGAAATCGGGACCAGCTCATATCTCTGTTTGAGATTTCATTGGAATTGATTTGCCTTTGCTTGTTTTTTTGTTAAGACTTGAGGTCTGCTCAGTGCAAAGGAGAAACAGCTGCTTTAGTTTGCCCTAGGGCAGTTCTGCTGATTGAGTTCTAGTGCTGGGTACTCTTCTAGGTTCTGTGTTCTTCTGGGGCTCAGTGGTTTACAATTTGCCTTTTGTAGCAAATCTGCCAAACCACATGCTTACAACTAGAATAGAGTAGCTTTAGAGGCTCACAGAGGATTCCCAGGTACATGGAAGCTGCAATGCTCTGACTCCCCTTCCTAGTTCTTTCCCTGTCTCCCTGTGCTATGGTCTGGGCTTGGCAGTGTCCCTTTGCCTGTTTGAAACAAATGTCTTCTGAGGTTCTTTCAAGGTACCTGCTGGAAATATGTTGTATTCCAAATATTTGTGGGTTCTTTGACTCCAAAATCAGTTTAAAGGTTTAATTTACCATTTGTTTGAGAGAAGCTCAGAGTAGGTCACTGAAAGTTGTGTCTGCTCTGTGCCATCTTGGCTCTGCCCCCACTAATACATTCTTGATGGTGTTGTGAACTGATTCAACCACAGTTTGATAGGTATCAAACTGTGCATACCCTTTGATCCATCAGTGTTTCTATTGGGCTTGTATCCTAAAAAGATCATAAAGGAAGGAAAGCGACTCATATGTACAAAACTGTTTATGGCAGCCTTTTTGTAGTGGCAATAAACTGGAAAAGGAGTGGATACCCATCAACTAGAGAATGGCTGAATTAATTATGGTATATAAATGGTATGTGATATTATTGTTCTATAAAAAATGAGCAGCAGGATGATTTCAGAGAAACATGGAGAGATTTACATGAAGTGATGCTAAGTGAAGTGAACAGAATCAGGATAATATTATTCAAGGCAACAGCAAGATTATATAAAGATCAATTCTGATTGACATGGCTCTTGTCAACAATGAGATGATTCAAGCCAGTTCCAATGATTTTATGAAGAAAAAAGCCATCTGCATCCAGAGAGAGGACAATGGGAACTGATTGTGCATCACAGCATGGTATTTTCATTGTTTTGTTGTTGTTTGTTTGCATTTTGTTTTCTTTCTCATTTTTTCCTTGTGTAGCATGATATTTGTGGAAATATGTATTGAAGTATTGTACATGTTTACCTTACATTGGATCACTTGCTGTCTAAGGGAGTAGAGGGAGGGAAGGATAGTAACAGAACACAAGGTTTTGTAAGGGTAATGTTGACAATTATCCATATATATATTTTGAAAATAAGAAGCTTTGATTTAAAAAAAATCCTTAATAAACCTTCCTAGGAAAGCTCTTTGGACTTGAGACTAATTAATCTCCCACTTTGAGGTTTTGTATATGGGCATTTTGTTCTTTTCTGTAGGAATGCAAACAATATAAACTTTTTAAATTAGTCTTTTAAATTCCTTATGTTTTCTTTCTCAATTTTACCTTTTTATGCTTATCTATAGTCTTAATATTAGAAATCAAAATTTTAATTTAGTTCTGATCTTTTCCATAAGGAAATCTTGAAATCCTTCTATTTTTTTTAAATGACTATTTTCCCCCTTGAAGTATGCTCAGTTTTACTGGGTAGATGACTCTTAGTGTAGTACTAGATGTTTTGCTTTCTGAAATATCATGTTCTATGAGCTCTGATCCTTTAAAGTTGCAGATATTTCAGAAGTCCTGCATAATTCTGAGTGTGGCTCTCCAATATTTGAATTGTTTCTTTCTGACTCCTTGTAATATTTTTTTTTCTTTTTAACTTGATTAACTTGACCTAGTAGTTCCAAAATTTAGCTATAATATTTCTTGGAGTTTTCATTCGGGGGCCTCTTTCTAATTTTCATAGTTTTCTAAATGTCATTTTTGATGTTTTTTTGTTTCAACTATGACTAGGTCTTTGTAATCCTTGGGGTTTTCTTGGCAAAGTTAGGGGGGTGGTTTGCCATTTCCTTTTCCAGCTCATTTTATAGATGAGGAAACTGAGGCAAAGTTAAGAGACTTGCCCAAGATCACACAAATAGTAAAGGTTTGAGTCCAGATTTGAACTCAATAGGATGAACCTCCTTAATTGTAGGCCAAGTGTTTTATCCACTGTGTCACTTAGTTGTCCTAGAATTCCACATTTTGATTTGAACGGCTTGACTATATATCCTTAAAGTAACTTTTTTGTGAATCTTTCACTTTGTGATCTAAACTTGCTGTGACTCTCTTAGGAACAAAAAAGAAAAACAAACAACAAAATAATATAAATAAGTCCCTACAAAAAGATTGAATATGACTTTTGGCTACCTGTCTACTTAACTTAGCATACATGACCATATGTTGTCAAATACTATAGCTCTTCATAGTTTTGTGATTTTTTTCTTGTGACAATCTGTCAGAGTACTTTATTTTTAAAAAATTATAATTGTCCATGAACATGACTCATTTGATCTTACTCATGCAAGTGATTCTGACAAATTGGTGGTAGTAAAATTATTTTCTATATTCTTCATCAGAATTGTTTCAGGCACAAGAAAAAAAATCTCTGTCTTATCAAGCCTCCAAATGTCTAATTTTCATTTCCCCAGTTTAATATGGAATATATTATGGAGGTATTACCTTTATTTTGATATGATTTTTATAATTAAGGCTTTAAGTTTTACCTTTTTAGAGAGTTAATTAAGAATTTCCTAGAAAATAAGCTAGTTTTTCTGCATCATATCCTAGATGGCATCAGTTACATGCTTTGCCTTTCAGTGTAGTAGAGAGAATTAATCAATTGTTAATTTTTTATTGAATGGTTAATATGTGACAAAAACCATGTTAGGTTCTGTAAGAGACATGATTCATGGCCCCTATTCTTAAGCAGTTAAAAGTTCCCTAGCTAGAGGACAAAACTTTAAATGAAACAATTAGAGAAGTAAATGACAATTTGTTCTCTAATTAAACAGCAAATAAAACTGTGCCGACTATATATGTAATAAGACATCAGAATAATGACAAAAACAATCACTGGAGGTTAGAATACTAGAAGATATCATGAAAAAGGTGGACATTGAAAAATGAGAAGGAATTGGAGAGGAAGGAATCATATGGTAGAGCTAAGGTTTGGTGGGTAGAACTGAACTGGAATAGGAACCTGCTAGAGACATTGTGATAATAGTACTAGCACATTATGTTAGTGTAGAAACCAAATGGACTTGAGTAAGAATTTCCTATTGAGAAATTATAGGAGATTGGCCAGATTAGCAGGATGGGATAAGGGAAAAAATATCATCCAGGGGGTGAAAATGGAACCTTTTTCATCTTTCAAAGCTACTAGTAGTGATGGTTGTTGATTAGTTTCAGAACATCGGCTTCTGTCCATTTAATAATATCAGAGATGGTATGGCCAACACATGTGAATTTGACTTTAAAGTTCCCTGTTCTGGAATATCTGCTAAATTAACAAATTTTCATTCCCTTGATAGCTTGTGTCTTACCTTGATTTTCATAATAATTTTGCTCTTCCTGACAGCACATTTTAACTGGACTTCTGTTTTATTTACCTAGTCTGGCTCATTGGTCAACTTTTATATTTTTACCATATAGTTTTGTTACCTAATAGTGTCAAAATAGCTTTGAAAATACCAAATATTTTTGATAATTATTATTTTATGATACAGTTTAAATATTGATAGTGTTAGATACTCTTAAATTCTATTTTTTAAAAAAATAGTTGAAATTTTTGATCACTGTTTCCTCCATATAAGCATATTATTATTGTTATTTTTATAGTTCAATTAAGTATCTCACTGATGACATTCAAATCTGTAAGTTAACTTAGGATGTGCTATCATCTTAAATGTGCTATCATAACATCATAATAACTTTTGCATTGAAGTGATGAAAAGTATTTTTTCAAAATTTCTGTAGAAATTATTTTGCAGTTGTATTCAAATAAGTAGGTGCGTTTCAGACATTTTACACATTTTCAAATTTCAAATAGAATTTATTTTTCTATTTTCTCCTACTTATTGATATGCAATATGAAAAAACTGAAAATTCCCCAACCAAAAATTAAACTCGAAATACAAAAATTAAAAGGAGAAATCAATAAAATTGAAAGTAAAAAAACTATTGAATTAATAAATAAAACCAAGAGTTGGTTTTATGAAAAAGCCAATAAAATAGATAAACCTTTGGTAAATTTGATCAAAAAAAAGAAAGAGGAAAATCAAATTGATAGTCTTACAAATGAAAAGGGGGATCTTTCCACCAATGAAGAGGAAATTAGAGAAATAATAAGGAGTTACTTTGCCCAACTTTATGCCAATAAATTTGATAACTTAAGTGAAATGGATGACTTCCTCCAAAAATATAGGCTCCCTAGATTAACAGAGGAGGAGATAAATTGCTTAAATAGTCCCATTTCAGAAAAAGAAATAGAACAAGCTATTAATCAACTCCCCAGGAAAAAATCCCCAGGGCCAGATGGATTCACATGTGAATTCTACCAAACATTTAAAGAACAATTAGCCCCAATGTTATATAAATTATTTGAAAAAATAGGGGATGAAGGAGTCCTACCAAATTCCTTTTATGACACAGACATGGTACTGATACCTAAACCTGGTAGATCGAAAACTGAGAAAGAAAATTATAGACCAATCTCCTTAATGAATATTGATGCTAAAATCTTAAATAAGATATTAGCAAAAAGACTTCAGAAAATCATCTCCAAGATAATACACTATGATCAAGTAGGATTTATTCCAGGAATGCAGGGCTGGTTTAATATTAGGAAAACTATTAATATAATTGACCATATTAATAATCAAATTAATAAGAACCATATGATCATCTCAATAGATGCAGAAAAAGCATTTGACAAAATCCAACATCCATTCCTACTAAAAACTCTTGAGAGTATAGGAATAAATGGATTATTCCTTAGAATAATCAGGAGTATATATTTAAGACCGTCAGTAAGCATAATATGCAATAGAAATAAACTGCAACCTTTCCCAGTAAGATCAGGAGTGAAACAAGGTTGCCCACTATCACCATTACTATTCAATATAGTACTAGAAACGCTAGCCTCGGCAATAAGCCGAGAAAGAGATTCAAGGAATTAGAGTAGGAAATGAGGAAATTAAACTATCACTTTTTGCAGATGACATGATGGTATACTTAGAGAACCCCAAAGACTCTGCTAAAAAGCTACTAGAAATAATTCAAAATTTCAGCAAAGTGGCAGGATACAAAATAAATGCACATAAATCCTCGGCATTTTTATATATCACTAACAAAATGCAACAGCAAGAGATACAAAGAGAAATTCCATTCCAAACAAATGTTGATAGTATAAAATATTTGGGAATCCATCTACCAAAGAAAAGTCAGGAATTATATGAGAAAAATTACAAAACACTTGCCACAAAAATAAAATCAGATTTAAATAATTGGGAAAAAAAAAAAAAAAAAAAAAAAAAAAAAGAAAAAACTGAAAATTTTTGGATTCATTTTATATCTTTCTACTTTCTCAAAAGTATAAACTATTTCAATCGAAATTATCCCTTCACCAGTATTGCTGTGTTTATCAAAAAAATAGGCTACTGTTTTCTTATATTTTATCATTTTAGCTTGTGCTATGATTTACATTCCTGTTTTTCACTTTATGATGACAGTTCGTTTATAATAGAATTTTCGGCTTATGATATTGCTCCTCCATTTTTTTCCTATGTTATTTCTGTAGAAATTCTAGGCCTGTTTTTTTTTTTTTTTCTTTAATGTTTTCCCATAGTAATCAATGCTGACTAGGTGGAGGCATCTATATGGCTCAGGGTATAGAGCACTAGGCTTGGATTCAGGAAGACCTGGATTCAAATATTCAACACACACACACACACACACACACACACACACACACACACACGCTATGTACAAGCTGTGTTACTATAGATAAGCCTCTTAATTTCAGTTTGTCAATCCAATGAAGAAAGAAATGGTTAACTACTCTTCAGTGTCTCTACAAGAAAATCTCATATGGGGTAATGAAACATCAAAAACAATTGCACAGCCACAAAGTATGGTTTTTAGATAGTGTTGATCATATTGAGGAAAACAAATTCATTTTTATGCTTCTTAATTTGTAAAGGCATAGATTTGGAGTCTATTTATATAGGAAATGGTCAGGAATCTGGGTTTTGGACCATGAGAAGTGATGAACTTCCTCCAGGTATCCATATTTTCAGTGAGAGCTTACAAAACTGGAAGAACTCTGAGGGGAAAGAGATTTAAAGAATGAGAACTTGGAATATTGATAACATGCCAAAAAACAAAACAAAACAACAACAAAATCCTACCTTCTAATTCACTAGAAATTAGAGAAATGTATGTTAAAACAATTCTGAGGTTGTACATCAAATAAAAAATGATAAAAAAGGGGAAAGGACAATTGTTGAAGGGATTCTGGGAACATAATTAATTAATGTACCATGTTCTTTGTCTGACATTAAAAAATAAGCTAATCAGTGAAATTTTGTGAGCTAAAGTTTTAGAAATACAGATATTTGAAGCTAGAGTAATTGTATCTTATAGGAGAAATCTTTGAGTGTGAATTGGAGGGGTGAAGTCACAAGGGGCCTTACAAGTATTTTTATTTTTTTAAACATGAGCACTTTGTTGGGAAATGCATATTGGATTACAATTTGTAGAGAGTTTTTCTGCATATATTCATCTACTCATGTGGGTTTTATTGTTTCTGTTCTGACATTAAAAGACCAATCTATTGCCCCTAACAGGTTTGGCATACTGTGATCCCTTTCTGTCTTTTCCACTGATAAGTAATTTGGACCTGATTCATTCCTGGGAGGTGAGCTTCTGATAATAAAAAGCTCCCACTTCTCACACACATTGAGTTTTTAAGTTCCCTCATTATGACAATCCTTAGGTTGATTTTAATTTTGACTCAATAATCTAGTGCTTCATCAATAGGACAGATGATAAAAAAAGGAACTCAGTATGCAATATAAATTGGGCATTGGAAAGTAATATATATATATATATATATATATATATATATATATATATATATACACATACATATTTATATATATGGAGAGAGAGAATACTAAGCAAAAAGTCACAGCAGGCATTAATGGAATACTTAGAATTCAATACCTTATAATCAGCTAGCAAGCTATTATTAAACCTTATCAAAACATAAAGCAATTTTTGATCATATTAT
This sequence comes from Sminthopsis crassicaudata, assembly GCF_048593235.1. Taxonomy (NCBI): domain Eukaryota; kingdom Metazoa; phylum Chordata; class Mammalia; order Dasyuromorphia; family Dasyuridae; genus Sminthopsis; species Sminthopsis crassicaudata. Next base: position 212,459,681 of record NC_133621.1, read on the forward strand.
TAATCAGGTTTTTACATTTCACCTTGTCCTGGCATTGTCAGATCAAATAGCCAACCTTTGGTCAATTTTCCCTGCAGCTGCTTCCTCTGATACAAAAGCTCCCCTTGTCTCCAGGTTCCTCTGGTTGCTACTCTACATGCAGCCAACTTCTCAGGTTGATGGTGGTTGCCACAGTTGCCTACCTCCATTCCTTTCAAATTCCTGAGTTTACACATTTAGAAAGGAAAGACAAAAGAGAAAGAGGTTTCCATGTAGTCAGATACAAGCTGAACTAGTTGTGGCTTCTGACACTAATTGCCACATAAATTCCACCATGATATTGAGGTTGAGAAGGACCAAGTTGTTCACTTCATAAAAATTATCAAAGCTAAAATTATTCACCTTGAAATTATAGCCAAGAGACTTGGAGTGGAAGTTGCTTATTCTTTTAACACATGTAGCGTTCTGCCCCACTACTACTCTAACAGTAAGGAAGACCAAGGAACAACACATGGTTTTCTATATCATCATAGAATGTCAAGTCCTTTCAGCTCTGCATCTTGTTTAGAAACAGTCAAGAAGTTTGTCAGTGCCAAAGAAGTACCATGTCACTTGAGTCTATGGAAGTTTCCAGGAGAGTTCTAGATTCACCCTCCCTAAAATAAGCACTATCAGCTCATTCAACCTCCCTACACTGTTATTAATATTATTCACTACATTTTGCAGTTTTTTCAATGTCAAACCATTTCAACATTTCTATCATAAAAGCCACTTAGTCATAGTAAATATTTCTTTGAGAATAGAGCTGTAACTTAACTCTGTCTTTTGTTTAGCTTCCTTTAAACTTAGCTACTGTGTCATTCAATAAATATGTATTTAATATTGATATTTTTTCATTATTTATGGTACATTTAAGGACAAAGTAATTTCTCTATCTAATTCTATTTTTATTATTGCCTTGAAATTATGATTACCATCTCTGCTGCTTTGATTCAGCTGTATAATTCTACTGTAGTCCCTGAATTTGTCCACATGAATTTTTGTTTCAAATACACTTCTCACAATAAAAGTATTGTTGGGTTTTGATTTTTTATGTATTCTGCAACCCTTCTTCATTTTATAAGTAACCAGTTCATTCACAATTTTCATTTGACTACAGATTTGTTTTTGTGTCAAATCTTTATTCCCTCTCATTCTTTAAAAGGAAAGGAGGGTTGGGGAAGATAATGTGTTTGATTGCTAATCCTTTTTTCCTCTGCTTTTCCCTTGGATCAGATAAGTAGGTCTTTTCCTTTTTGATCAAAATCCAGTAAAAATTGTAAAAAATTGTTTTGCTTATATAATTACTATATCCTAATGGTACTTTTACTTATTAATCCTACTCCCTACATTCCTTTTCAATTATACAGCCACATTCCTTTTCAATTATATTGTATTTCTATATCATGTTATGTGTTTATTGTGTGCAAGTACATGATGTTTTCTGCCCTTCATGTGTCATCTATGGTTTCTGCAAAACTCCCTCAAAATTTCCATTTTATTTCTTATGTTGATTTAAGAAAAGTCATGATATGGAAGGGATAACTGTACTTTAGATTCCCCTTGCTGGATGCCATGAGCAAAGAAATCATCAAGATTCTTCAGAAATAGGCAGCTTTTTTGGAATTGCCTTCAACATGGCTGAAGTCCATTCTTTAATAAATAATTAGGTAACTGGAATCAGTTATGGAATGTCTGTCTTGTTTTAGCATTTCCTGATTCCTCACAACTTCTAATGCCCTCTCTTTCTAAGTATCTTGGATATAACTACTTTTTAGCTAAATACTTCACGGGGTTCTTGTGGGGATCAAATGAGAGAATATGTTTTAAAGTTTCCTGTGAATCTCAAAAGTACATATATAAATGATAGTAATCATCAATTTTAATTTTTTTGTAGTTATTCTTTAAATGTTTACATATCTATAATGACAAAAAGTACCACTTCTAATAGAATATAAGTTCTTTTTGAATATGAATTCTTGTATTCTTTTTATTTTGAGCATCTGGTAATATTAAATATATAATAAGTGCTTACTGAAGTCAGATGGATGAATTGATTGAATTCCTAACTTGTTTTTTTTTTTCCATGTTTTCTACTCAGTTGCAATTAGCACACTTTTGCCACTGCCTTAGTGAGGCAATAATAGCTCTCAGCCAGTTTGGAACTTTGTACAAAAAGTTATAAAATTGTGCATATCCTTTGATCCAGCAGTGTTTCTACTGGAATTATATCCCAAAGAGGTATTAAAAGAGGGAAAGGGACTCACAGGTGCAAAAATGTTTGTGGCAATCCTTTTTGTAGTGGCAAGGAACTGGAAACTGAGTGGCTGCCCATCAATTGGAGAATGGCTGAATAAATATATATAAATATGTATATATATATATATATATATATATATATGAAAATTATGGTATATGAATGCTATAGAATACTATTGTTCTGTAAGAAACAACCAGCAGGATGATTTCAGAGAGGCCTGGAAAGACCTATATGAACTGATGCTGAGTGAAATGAGTAGAACCAGGAGATCATTATACACGGCAACAAGATGACTAGGTGATGATCAACTCTGATAGACTGGCACTCTTAAACATTGAAATGATTCAAACCAGCTTCACTTGTGCAATGATGAAGAGAACCATCTACAACACACAGAGAGAACCATGAGAACAGAGGGTGGAACACAACATAACATTCTCACTCTCTCTATTGTTATTTGCTTGCATTTTTTTCTCAGTTTTTCTTTTTTCTCCCTTCTTGATCTGATTTTTCTTGCCTAGATAACTGCAAAAATATGTATACACATATTGGATCTAACATGTATTTCAACATATTTAACATGTATTGGACTACCTGCCAGATGGGGGAGGAGGAGGGAGGAAGAAGGGAAAAAAAAATTGCAACAAAATGTTATGCAAGGGTCAATGTTGGGAAAATTACCCTTGCATATGCTTTGTAAAGAAAAAGTTTTAATTAATTAAAAAAAATTTGCTCTCAGCTAATGCCTATGAGAAAGTTTATTGTAGAATATACTATTCAAGAAAGATCAGAGGATGGGGCCAAGATGGTAGTATAAAGCCCGGAAGCTGTTGTTGCAGTCCCAGTTTCTCTTGAAAACCACATGAAACCTAGCCTTTGAACAGTCTGATATAATGAAAACACTTTTCAGTTCAAGATAGAGTGGAAAACTTCAAGAAATGTTAGTCTCATTGGAACAAAAAGATGTTCAGTCCAGCTCAGACAGACTCTGGCAAAACCAGTGAGAGGATTTTGATCATAGCAAATAAGCAACCAAAACGCTTACTCCTGGCTTAGTAGAGGAGCATATCAATGGGGCCGCCTGAAGTCTCAGCTCAGAAGGCAAACATTGGGAAACCAGACTGTTTCCTGAAAAGAGCAGGCCAAACTATCTTTTATAAACATAAGGGGCCTCTGTACTCAAAGCCAAAACTTAGAGCTCTACAAGAAGCTTGGGACAGTGTCCCCATTACCTCAGGAGCAGAGAGGTTGAACATAAAAAAGGAAATACCAAAAGAAAAGGAAAGAAAATGATCAAAATAAACAGAAAAGAACTTTGACTACAGAAAGCTACTATTGTGAGAGGGAAAATGAAAACATGAACTCAGATGAGGACAAAATGTCCACAGAGGAAATCTCAAAGTGTGATATGAATTGTCATCAAGCCCAAAGAGGCTTCTTGGAAGTGCTCATAAAAGACTTCAAAAGACAAATAAGAGAAAGAGAATAAAAATGAGAAAAGAAATGAAAGGTATTCAAGAGAGTCAACATCTTGGAAAAGGAAGGCAATTCTTTAAAAGTACAATTTCCAAATGCAAAACAAACAAACAAACTAACAAACAAAACAAATAAACAAAAAACAAACAAACAAACAAACAAAAACACTGAAAAAACCCCCAAACCTTCAAAAGTAGAATTAACCAATTGGAAAATGAGTTACAAAAGCTAACTCAAGAAGATCACACATTATAAATCAGAATGCAACAAATAGAAACTAATGTCTCTATGAAACATGAAGAATCAGTCAAACAAATGAAAAAGAATGAAAAAATGGAAGAAAATGTGAAATAACTCATTAGAAAAATAGCAAACCTGGAAAATAGATACAAAAGAGGCAATTTTAAATTATTGATCTACCTGAAGGCCATGATGATATAAAGAACCTGGAGGACATTCTTCAAAAGTTCATCAAAGAAACCAGCCCTGATATTTTAAAAACGGGAAATACTCATTGAACAAATCCATCTATCATCTTTCAAAAGAGATCCTGTAAGGAAAACATTAAGGGACATTGTTGTAAAACTCTAAAACTACAATCTCAAGAAAAAAAATACTGCAAAGTGCCAGATTAAAAAATTTCAAATATCAAGGAGCAATAGTCAGGATTATCCAGTATCTAGCAGCTTCAACAATAAAGGATTGGGGGGTCTGGAATACCACATTTTGGGAAGCAAAAAACCTGGGGTTACAACCAAGAATTAACTTCCAGCAAGACTGAGCATCATCTTTCAGAGAAGACAATGGATCTTCAATGAAGTAAGAGACTTTTAATAATTTTTATTGAAAAAAAAACAAAAAAAACAACTAAACAGAAAATTTAATCTACAAACACAAGATTCAAGAGAAATACAGAAAGGTAAATGGGAAAAATAAATGCTATTTAAAGGTTAAACTGTTTACATCCCTAGATCTACATTTCCTAGATAGGAAAACAATATATGTAAATTTGAGAACTATATCTGTTTCTGAGGCAGACAGAGTTGGACATCATATGGACAGAGGCTATGGTTGTGAATGGACTCTGATGTGATGACACTAAAGAAATAGATATTACCAGGTAGAAAAAAAGATTTGTACTGGAAGAGGAAAGGGGAGGTACAATGGGATAAATTAAATCACATGAAGAGGCACAAAAGACCTACTATAATTGAAGGAAGAAGGGATGGGAGTGAGCATTGTATGAAGCTTGATCATATCAATTTTGGCTCTAAGAGGGAATAACTTGATCATTCAATTGAGGATAAAAATTTATCCAATAAAAAGGTAGGAGGAGAAAGAGAAAAGAAAAGGGAGGGGATGGATAGAAAGGAGGGGAGAAATATTAGGGGGAAAAGGTAAAAGAAGGAGGGAAGGTGATAGAATAAAAGGTAGTTGGAAGGGTGGGTTAAAAAAAAAGCCAAAATATTATTAAGGTCAGGGTGGAAAGAGAGAACAAAAGTCTATGCAAGGGAGAAAATAAGATGGAAGGAAATATGGAGCTGGTAATCATAACTGTGAATGTGAATGGGATAAACCCTCACATAAAATAGAAGCAGATAGGAGAATGGATTAAAAAAATAGAACCCTACAATATTTTGTTTATAAGAAACATATTTGACATTTAACATTGAGACACAAACAGAATAAAGGTAAAAGGCTGGAAAAGATTTTATTGTGCTTCAGCTAAAATAAAAAAAAAAGCAGGGCTAGCAATTTATATCTTAGACAAAACAAAAGTAAAAATAGATCTAATAAAAAGAGGTAAGGAAGGAAAATAGAACTTGATAAAGTATACCATAAACAATGAAGTAGCAAAAAAAAAATATATATATATATATATATATATATATTTGCTACTTCATTGTTTATGGTGTGTATATATATATATATGTGTGTGTGTGTGTGTGTGTGTGTGTGTGTGTGTGTGTTTATAAATAAAAATTATATTAGTGGGGGACGTCAAACTTTCTCTCTCAGAATCATATAAATCTAACCACAAAATAAACAAGAAAAAAATTAAGAAGGTTAATAGGCTCCTAGAAAACCCAGACAGGATAGACTTCTGAAGAAAATTGAATAGAGACAGAAAGGAATCCATCTTTTTCTCAGAAGCATATAGTACCTACACAAAAATTGACCATGTATTAGAGCATGAACCCTCATATTCAAATGCAGAAAGGTAGAAATAATAAATGTGTTCTTTTCATACCACGATGCAATAACCATTATATTCAATAAAGAACCAGGGAAAGATAGACTAAAAATCAGTTGGAATTTAAATAATCTAATTCTAAAAAAGGAGTGGGTCAAACAACAAATCCTAGAAACAATCCATAATTTCACCCAAGAGAATGACAATAATGTCATGTAACATACCAAAACCTATGGGACACAGCCAAAGCAGTTCTTAAGGGAAATTTTATTTCTCTAAATAACTAAATGAATAAAATAGAGAAAAAGATCAATGAATAAGATAAATGAATTGGGCATGCAACTAAACAAGTTAGAAAAAGAACAAATTAACCCCCCCAATAAAATGCCAAATTAATAATTCTGAAACTCAAAGGAGTGATTAATAAAATGAAAATTAAGGAAAATGTTGAACTTATTAATAAAACTAAGAGTTGGTTTTATGAAACAAGCCAACAAAATGGATAAATTTTGGTTAATTTGATTAGAAAAAATGAAAGAAAAAAACAAATCATTAGCATAAAAATGAAATGGGTGAATTTGCCACCAATAAAAAAGAAATTAAAGCAATAATAAGGAGGCATTTTGCCCATCTGTATGGCAACAAATATGACAATGTAATTGAAATGCATGAATATTTATAAAAATATAAATTGCCACTATTGATCAGATAAAGGCACATTAAGACAGCTCTGAGATACTATTAGATACCTCTCAGATTGGCTAAGATGACAGGAAAAGATAATGACAAATATTGGTGGGGATGTGGGAAAACTGGGACACTAATACATTGTTGGTGGAATTGTAAACAGATCCAGCCATTCTGGACAGTGAATTGGAGATATACTCAAAAAGTTATCAAACAGTGCATATCCTTTCATCAAGCAGGATCAATACTGGGCTTATATTACAGAGAGATCTTAAAGGAGGGAAAGGGACCCACATGTGCATAAGTGTTTGTGGCCATTTTTGTAGTGGCAAGAAACTGGAAACTCAATGAATGTCCATCAATTGGAGAATGGCTGAATAAGTATGGTATATGAATGTTAAGGAATAATATTGTTCTGTAAGAAATGACCAATAGGATGATTTCAGAGAAGCTTGGAGAGACTTAAATGACCTGATGAAATGAAATGAAATGAGCAGAACAAGGAGATCATTGTACATGGCAATAAGAAGATTATACAATGATCAATTCTGATGGACATGACTCTTTCCAAAAATGAAATGATTCAGATCAGTTTCAATAATCTTATGATGAAGAGAGCCATCTATGCCTAGAGAGAAGACTGTGATAACTGAGTGTGGACTGCAACATTGCATTTTCACTCTTTTGGTTGTTGTTTGCTTGCCTTCTGTTTTCTTTTTCAGTTTTCTTTTCTTTTTGATCTGATTTTTCTTCTGCAGCAACATAATTGTATGGATATGTATGTATATATTTGATTTAATATTTACTTTAACATATTTAACATATATTGGATTACCTGCCATCTAGGGAAGGAGGTAGGGGAAAAGGAGGGGAAAATTTGGAACACAAGGTTTTGCAAGTGTAAATGTTGAAAAGTTACCCATGCAATTGTTTTATAAATAAAAAGTTTTAATAAAAAATGGGGGGAAAACCAGGTGAATTCTACCAAACATTTAAAGAACATTTAATTCTAATACTATATAAACTGTTTGGAAAAAATAGGTGAAGAAGGAATCCTGCCAAATTCCTTCTATGACAAAAACACGGCACTGATACCTAAACCAGAAATAGCCAAAACAGAGAAAGAAAAGTAAAAAACAATCTTTATAATACATATTGATGCAAAAAATTTATTTTTTTAAAAGTTTAAAAAATTAAAATTAATTTTATAATTATATTTTTTGACAGTACATATGCATGGGTAATTTTTTTTTACAACATTTATCCCTTGTACTCACTTCTGTTCCAAATTTTCCCCTCCTTCCCTCTACCCCTTCCCCTAGATGACAGGCAACCCATACATGGTAAATGTGTTATAATATATCCTAGATACAATATATATGTGCAGAACCGAATTTCTTATTGCACAGGAAAAATTGGATTCAGAAGGTAAGAGGAAAGAAAGAAAGACAATAGTGCAAACAGTTTACACTCATTTCCCAGTGTTCCTTCTCTGGGTGTATCTGATTCTGTCCATCATTGATCAACTGGAACTGAATTAGATCTTCTCTATGTTGAAGATATCCACTTCCATCAGAATACATCTTCATACAGTATTGTTGTTGAAGTGTATAATGATCTCCTGGTTCTGCTCATTTCACTCAGCATCAGTTCATGTAAGTCTCTCCAAACCTCTCTGTATTCATCCTGCTGGTCATTTCTTACAGAGCAATAATATTCCATAACATTCATATACCATAATTTATCCAACCATTCTCCAATTGATGGGCATCCATTCATTTTCAGTTTCTAGCAACAAAAAAAGGAGAGCCACAAACATTTTGGCACATACAGGTCCCTTTCCCTTCTTTAGTATTTCTTTTGGATATAATCCCAGTAGTAGCACTGCTGAATCAAAGGGTATGCACAGTTTGATAACTTTTTGGGCATAATTCTAAATGATGCAAAAAAATTAAATAAAATATTAGCAAAGAGATTACAGCAAATTATCAGCAGTATTATACACTGTGATGAAGTAGGATTTTTACCAGGAATGCAGGGCTGGTTCAATATCAGGAAAACATTTACCATAATTGACCATATCAATAAAAAATAATAGAAATCATAAGATAATTTCAATAAATGCAAAAAAACCCTTTTGAGTAAACACAAAATCAACAAAAACAAGATTAAAAGGGAAGTACAAGCATGGGGAAAATCTTAAACAGCCACTGTTTCTGATAAAGATCTCATTTCTAAAATATATAAAGAATTGTGTCAAATTTATAAGAATACAAGTCATTCCCCAATTGATAAATGGTCAAAGGACATGAACAGACAATTTCCAAATGAAAAAATTAAATCTATTTATCTTCATATTAAAAGTGCTTTAAATAACTATTGATTAGAGAAATGAAAATCAAAACAACTCTCAGGTACCACCTCATACCTCTTAGATTGACTAAGATGATAGGAAAAGATGATAATAAATGTTGGAGGGGATGCAGGAAAACTGGAACAATAATACATTGTTGGTGGAGTTGTGAAATTAGCCCACCATTCTGCAGAGCAATCTGAACCCATGCTCAAAAGGCTATAAAATTGTGCAGACCCTTTGATCCAGTAGTGCCACTTCTTGGTCTATATCACAAGGAAATTATAAAGGAAGGAAAATGACCCTCATATGTAAAGATGTTTGTAGCAGCTCTTTTTGTGGCAACAAAGAATTGGAAAATGAGTAGATCCCTATTCATTGGGATTTGCTGAATTAGCTGAATAAGCTGTAGAATATGAGATAATGAAATATTATTGTTCTATTAAAAATGATGAACAAGCTGATTTTAGAAAGGCCTGGAAAGATTTACACAAACTGATGTTGAGCTAAACAAGCAGAATCAGGAATACATTGTACAGAATAACAGAAAGAATGTGAGATAATCAGCTATGAAAGACTTGGCTCTTCTCAGTGGTTCAGTGATGCAAAGCAGTCTCAATAGAATTTGGACAGAAAATGCTATCTTCATCCAGTAAAATAACTAAGGAGAGTGAATGTAAATCAACACATGCTATTCTCACCTCTTTAAATTTTTTTTTTCTCTCCCATGGTTTTTCCCTTTGGTTCTGATTTTTCTGTCTCAACATGATTCATAAAGCAATGTGTATTAAAATCAATCAATTAATTAAAAAAAAGAAATATACATTCAATCACTAGGTGCTTTTCTTTGTTCTCTTCCCTCTCATATTATCCTATTAGATTGAAAACACTATTTTTTGTTTACTCTTATCTTGCTTCATTTTCTCTTATTCATCTGCTAATTTTCAACTAAGGATTTGCTTCCAGTTTTCTTTCTGTCCTTTTCAGAGAATTTTACAAGAATTATCCATCTGATTTCTGAAAACAATCTGAAATTAACAAAAATGGGACAGTTCTTTATACACATACACACACATACATATCATTTCACTAAATATTTTCCAATTATAAGTTATTTTTTAAACACTCACTTTTTAAAATTTTGAGTTCCATATTGTAAAGGTCTAGAACTGAGCAAATGCACTTGCATAATGGAGCACGTGAGACTAATTGCCAATTGGATGGTTCTTTATTAAGATGTTTAAAGGTTGACCCTTCTCAGCTGTTCTGTGCTGACTTGATTGGTGGGACAAAGAGGAGGAAGTGACGTGTGTGGGGAGAGTAGGAGGAGGAAATTGAGGCATTCTCCTGGCAGTGGAAAGAGAGGAAGGTGGTGTGTGGAGATTACTAGATCTAATCCCCTGACAGCGAGCCCAAGAGATCCAGAATAAAGACGTTTGATTAGCCTGACTCTGGGTGATTTCTGGGAAGACAGAGTTCCAGCACTTGGCATCCAACGTGGACCAGGCACCCTACCTGCACTGAAGTCCTCTGGTGACCAGGAGATTAGGTGAGTATTTTAATAGATAAATAAGGAACTTACCTTGTTAAGGGCTAAACCAGCAATCTCTTATAGCTGAAATGGGGCAGATGTTAGCTATAAACATTCCCTCAACCTCAGCTGACCCTGCTCCAACCCCAGCTCCAGCCTCACCCAGGAGTGGTGCTATAGAGAGTATACTTAAGATAATTGAGGAGCAGAGTTTACTTGTAACCTGGGTACAGATTAATAAACTATTGGGCACATTAAAACGCACATCCCTTTGGTTCTTAGAGGAAGAAAAATTAAATGTAGATAACTGGAAGGTAGTGGGACTTCAATTGAAAGAATTTTACACAAAAAATGGGCCTTGTTCAATTTCCGCAGAGGTATTTTATATATACAATGTAGTTCAATTAGACTTAAACTATTGAGCAAGTTATAGGAGAAAGAAAAGTTTTAAAAATGAACAGAGGAGGAAGTGTGAGGAAAAAAAGATAGAAGATGAGCAATCTCAAGACCTTGCTGGAGGGCAAGGGGATTCAAATGAGGAATTAGGGTGTGATGACTCTGATTCTCTTGAAGAAGCTTCAAACCCACCTAGAGAGCAGATTATTGACAGGCCCACATCAACTCCACCTTCAGGGATGGAGGGAGGAGGGGTAGTGGGAGGGGCAATGATATCAGCACCTCCCCCCCAGCAATCACCAACTTCTATAACTAGATTACAAAAAGCGATTTTTCAAGTGGCTCAAAATGGAAAAGAAATAGATAATGATTTCAAACTTCAAATTTTTCCTGTGATTCAACAGTATAATTCTGCAGGCCAAGAAAGTAGAAGACACACTCCTTTTGATATGGACATCCTTAAAGACCTGAAAAAAGCTTGCACTCTCTATGGGGCTACATCAGCTTATGTTAAGATGTTCCTACAGAATTTGGCTTATGAAGTCTTAACCCCTAGTGACTGAAAAGCTATTGCAAGGGTGTGCTTAGAACCTGGACAAAACTTGTTGTGGCTTTCTGATTATAGTGAGCTCTGTAGGATTCAAGCCCAACAAAATAGTCAAAGTGGAGTTAATACTTCAATCACCTGTGACCTACTAACAGGTGTAGGTTCTTATGCAGAAGCTTCAGTACAGATTGATTACTCCATAGCAGCATTTGAGCAAATTGCTGCTGCTGCTATCAAAGCATGGGCTTCTCTCCCCAGTAAAAACAACAAGGGTGAGACCTTCACAAAAATTGTACAAGGAACAAATGAACCCTTTGCTGATTTTGTGGCACATTTGCAGGCAGCTGTCATACGGACTAATGGTGAAAATATAGTAACAGACACTTTGGTAAGGTAACTTGCTAAAGAAAATGCCAATGAGGTTTGTAGAAGGATTATACTAGGACTACATAGGGATGCTCCTTTAGAGGAGATCATAAGACGCTATGCCACAGTGGGCACAAATACCCAAGATTTCCCAAGATCCCAACATGGGAAGACAGGGTCCCTTTTGGCAAGGGACTTCCAGAGAGACTCGTCAATGCTTTCAATGCGGTAAAGTAGGCCATCTGAAAGCTCACTGTTGGCATAGAGACAGAGTGAGAAAACAGGGTGGGAGAACAGGACCCAATACCCCATGTCCAAAATGCAACAGAGGACTCCATTGGGCATCAGAATGTAGACTGATTCAGGGAAACGGGATGAGGGGCCCAGCTCCAGGGCTCCAGGTAAAAAACACTTGGGGCATGATGGCAGCTGATGCTACACCCAGAGAGTACCTCCAAGTCCAATACCCAGACATGACCAATCAGCCACGAAGCCATCTGATGGGAGAAAGGGATTATACAATCAATCAGCCAGGAAGCAATATGATGGGAGAAAGGGACTACAATTAGGGAGGATAGAGTTGTATGCTGCTGGGACAATTGAGATACCCCCTGGAGAGGTGAAATCTGTTCCTCTCCAGCCTATGGATCCCTTGCCTGCAGGCACAGTAGGTTTGATCATTTCACCTCCTGAGAGTACTTACAAAACAGTATTCATTCATACACTGATGTGGGAAACTGGGGAATGTGTAGATAATATCCCAATCAGTAACACAGGTAAACAATGTGTGACTTCTCAATCAGGGGAAGTAGTAGCATCGGGTTTATTGATACAGACCCCTAATAAGCAATCTGGTGACAGTCACCCACGTTCTGACTCCAAGCAGAAAAACCCAGGAATATACTGGACAGCAGCTGTGACAGCTGACTGACCTATGCTCACCATCTATATAAATGGCATACCATTAGAAGGACTGGTGTACACAGGTGCAGATAGCATAGTCATTAGAGGTGCCATCTGGCCCAGTCACTGGCCAAAGACTAAGTCAGACACCTACATGTCTGGGGTAGGAGGATCAATAGCAGCTGAAGTTAGTGCTACACCTTTAAGATGGATATTTGAAGGTGAAACAGGAGTTTTTACTCCTTTTATAGTTGAAAAAATCCCCATCAATCTGTGGGGAAGAGACATTTTACAACAATTAGGGTTAAAAATGAGTATTTCAGTTTTTTAGGCAGGGCTGCCACCACTTTCACCTGTTCCTATCTAATGGAAAACTGATACACCAGTATTAGACATAGTACAGGAACAACTTGACCAAGGACACTTACAACCTTCTCTAAGTCCTTGGAATTTTCCAGTATTTGTTGTAAAAAAGAAATCTGGAAAATGGAGAATGTTGACCAATTTAAGAAAGGTAAATGAACAGATGGAAACTATGGGAACTCTTCAACCTGGACTTCCATCTCCCACTCAATTGCCTAGAGAATGGCCTCTGTGGGTTATAGACATTAAGGATTGTTTCTATTCTATCCCAGCATTAACTTAGCTGAGCCTTATAAAAGATATGGATGGACAGTTTTGCCACAGGGAATGAAAAACAGCCCTACTATGTGTCTTACTCCAGTAAGAAAAGCATTTCCAAATGCAATGTTATTACATTACATGGATGATATATTGGGATGTGCACTTGAGGAACAAATGTTAGAAGCATGTCTACAAAAAACCATAGAAACACTAAGGAATTATAAATTGCACATAGCTTCAGAAAAGATTCAAAGATATGCTCCTTTTCAATATTTAGGATATGAAGTATATCCTAAGGTGCTTACAGTACAGAAACTCTCCTTAAGAACAGAGAAGCTAAACATCTTAAATGATTTCCAGAAATTGATAGGAGATATCCAATGGATGCATCCCATGCTAGGCTTGACTACCTGTCAATTGCAACCATTACATAATATTTTAAGGGGAGACAGTGCTTTAAATTCACCACGCCAGCTTACAAAAGAAGCTCAAGAGGCTTTGAGACAAGTCGAACTGGTTTTATCAATGTGGTTGAAAGAGTCACTCAAAAACCCTTGGGAATATCAGTTTTTGCTACACAAGAGGCACCCACAGCAGTCCTTCATCAGGGAGACAGTGTGATAGAGTGGGTGCACCTCCCAGCACAACCAGAACAAAGTCTTATTCCTTACCCCATGCTTGTGGCTAGAATTTTACTAAAGGCCAATAAGCAAGCAGTACAATTATCTGGGATAAGACCTGATAAGATATACATCTTTTATACTAATGTACAAGTTAATGTGTGCTGTGAAACAATCCCAGAGTGGCAAATTTTATTAACCATGGCTCCAAATTTTACACATAAAAGATAACCAGATTGTTACATAATTGCTGATGGATTCTTGAAGAAAAGGTTTCTAAAGTTCCTCTTAAAGGACCAACTATCTTTACAGATGCATCCAAACATACCATTTGTGCTGTATACCCTAGTGACTTAACTATATAGAGAGTAATCAGAACTCCTTTTCAGTCTACTCAGCAGAATGAATTGTATGCAATCATTCTAGCTCTTGCTTATTATCTGGGAGACATAAATATAGTATCTGATTTGGCCTATTCAGTAGGTGTGGTACAAAGAATTGCTACAGCCCAAATAAAATGTGTAGCCTCCAGTATATATCAGCTCTTTAAGGAACTTCAAGAGAGAGTGAGAAAGCATCCAGGTAAGATTTATATTTTGTATGTCCACTCCCATAGTGGATTTCCAGGTCCAATTTTTGATGGTAATTTAAAGGCAGATAGCCTTCTAACCATGTTGGCCAGTACTCCTTTATTTCAAGAAGCACAAGAATCTCATTCTAAATATCATCAGGCTGCCTGAGCTTTATGTTTACAATTTGGAATAACAAGAGAAGAAGCTAGGAGCATAGTAAAAGCCTGTACAGCTTGCCTTCCTTTCCATGCTCCTACACTCCCTCGAGGGAAGAACCCTCGTGGTTTGAGACCTAATGAAATTTGGCAAATGGATGTGACCCATTATAAATCTTTTGGTCGTCTATCTTTTATCCACGTCATGGTAGACACCTTTTCAGGATTCGCTTTTGCACTGCCAGCAGCAAAAGAGACAGCCCAATGGTCACTGTATTCCTTATACAAGCATTTGCAATTGTGAGTGTGCCACAAGCAATAAAAATAGACAATGGACCTGCATATACTTCTAAACATTTTGCACACTTTTGTGCACAGTATAAGATATTACATACCACTGGCATATCATTTAATCCTCAAGGACAGGCAATAGTAGAGAGAAGAAAGAGATATTAAGACACTCCTCCAAAAACAAAAGAAAGGGGGAGCCACGGGTAGCTCTAGAGAACTTCTAAATTTAGTTCTCTATACCATTAATTTTTTAATTTTTGACAAAGATGCACTGGCTTTGGCAGACAGGTTTTATAACCAACTGAAAGGACAGGGTCCAGGGCGAGCAGCTCCATTGTCTTTAGATAATTGCCAGGTCATGTGGAGAGACCCAGAACATGGTGAATGGAAGGGAATAGAGAGGTTAACTGCTTGGGGGAGAGGGTTTGCTTGCATCTCCACAGATGGAGAAGGAATCAGATGGGTGCCAACGAGCCATATTCACCTTGTCCATGAGAGAGAGATGGAGCAGACCCTTGAAATGAAGGAGAAGACCCAAGAAACATCGAGTGGTTCCGTTGCTGACTGTGCCCACCACTGAAAGAACCTGGCAGTTATGGCGTTTGACTCATGGACATCAAAAATTATTGGACTTGAAAATCCTCAGGAATCATTGGATTCTCTGAGACATCATAAGACAATTGTAGGACTTGAAAGTCCTCAGGAATCATTGGATTCTCTGAGGCATCATAAGACTGATGCAGGACTTCAAAAACTTGTGGGGATCATTGGATTCCCTAACACATGAAGCAATGGACAATAGATTGGTTTTAGACTATCTCTTGGTTGCTGAAGAAGGTGTATGTGTGACTACTGTTTACATACCCTCCTTCTAGGACTTCTGGAAATCTTTTACAACACTGTGTTGATTTATATTGTTTGTTATATCACTATTTGCATGTACAATTCATATTTGTTACACCACATCTAGCCTGCACTGACTGTGGGGAGAGTCATCACTAATAGCCTCTGCGTTATTGCTATGTGCTTATGTAATAATTCCCATGCTGATGGGTTTGTGCATACTTGTCTCTAATAAGACCTTTCAACCCAAAAACCCACTAGCAATTCCCACTTCCCTTTGGTGCTTTTCATCTCCCTTCCTAAGATGTTAGGGAGGGCGTGATTATCTCCTTTTTAGTGCTTTCATCTCCCCTCCTGAGAAGTCAGGGGGGGGGCATGATCACCTCCTTTTTAGGGTTCTCACCTCCCTGAAAAGTCAGGGATGGCGCGACCTCCTGTGGTCTAAAACAAAAGAAAGCGGGAGATGTAAAGGGCTAGAATTGAGCAAATGCACTTGGATAATGGAGCACTTGAGACTAATTGCCAATTGGACGGTTCTCTATTAACATATTTGAAGGTTGACCCTCCCCAGCTGTTCTGTGCTCACTTGAATGGTGGGACAAAGAGGGGGAAGTGTGTGGATGGAGTAGGAGGAGGAAATTGAGGCATTCTCCTGGTGGTGGAGAGAGAGGAAGGTAGTGTGGAGATTACTAGATCTAATTCCCTGATGGTGAGCCCAAGAGACCAAAAGACTTTTGATTAGCCTGACTCAGGCTGATTTCTGGGAAGACAGAGTTCCAGCACCATATTCTTTAACTCCTTTTTTCTAGCTCTTGAGAAGGTAACCAATATATCAATCATACATTTTTGTTATGTAAAACATAATTCCACATTAACCTAGTTGCAAATGAAAATATACACACACATACAGAAATCAAGAAAAATAAAGTTTCAAAGATATGTTTCAATTTAAACTCAGAATCCATCAGTTCTTTCTCTCTCTGAAGATGAATAGCATTTTCACCTTAGGTCTTTTTGGAATTTTCTTGGGTCATTATCTTGATCAGAGTAACTAAGTCTTGTATAGTTAACAATTATTACAATATTTTTGTTACTGGGTACAATATTCTCTTCACTTCATTTTGCAACACTTCATGTAGATCTTCCCAGGTTTTTGTAAAACTATCCCTTTTATCATTTCTTATAGCACAATAGTATTCCATCATAATCATATACTATAGTCATATGCCACAACCATTCCTCAACTGATGGACATCCCCTCAATTTTCAAGTTTTTCTCACCACAAAGAGTTGTTATATTTTTTTTTTTTTTTGTGCATGCAAGTCCTTCTCATTTTTCTTTGATTTCTTTGGGATAAAGTTAGTTTAGTGATTATTGGGCCAAAGAGTAAATACCATTTTATACTCTTTTGGATATAGTTCCAAATTGTTTTCTAGAATTGTTAGACTAGTTCAGATGTGCTTTTTCTAATATCTATATCCAACTGCTTCCTATAGCACATTTTTGAAAAATCCAGTTTCCAGCCATATCCTTTTCATTACCCTCTCTCTTCTCGCTGCTTCAAACTTTATGTGGATTTGGCAGCTTAGGTGTTCCAACATCTTTTTTTTTTCCTTTTTTTGGTCTTTACTGGCTCCTAAAAGAAATTTTTTAGAAGCAATGAGTATTTCTCTCTTTCTCAAGCTTTTTACTGATCATACTCCTAATTAATGCTTGGATCAACTGAGATTTTGTTGAGGATTACATTATCTGAAATGTGTTTCTTCCTGGAGACAATTTTCTTTTTCCTAAGTTCCTTCAGTAACTGCTAATTCCATGTGGTCTTATACTGGCCCATTCTACCAGATATTATAATTGTCATAGGTCACCATTCATAAGGCTTCTTTACCATATTGTACTAGGACAATGATGACAAATTCAAAGAGAAGATCCCTGCAAATATTATATTGACTTAGAGAACTATAGATTAGTATGTTTTATGTTTTATCATATTTTTATTTTGTGATACATGTCTGAACTATATTTTTATCCTGTTCAAACTTATTGAGTTTAACACTTCTGCCACAGGCCTTTTATTCTACACCTCCCTTTGCTGGATTAGAGGAATATGGTCTGCCTTTCCCACCCATATTTCACCATCTTTTGGGATTATCATAATTAAGTCTCTACCCCTACTTAACTTTGCCTAAGGTCAAATTCTCCTTTGGACTACTGTTATACTTTTCCATCATTACCATTCATCTGTCTGTCCAATTATATCTTCATTCACACTGCCCCATTGGAAATGGAAGGGAATAAGCATGTGTGTGTGTGTGTGTGTGTGTGTGTGTGTGTGTGTGTGTATGTATGTATGTATGTATGTATACAGAGAGAGAGAAAGAGAATAAGAGAGAGAGAAAATAAGAGAGAGAGAGAAAAAGAGAGAGAGAAAAAGAGAGAGAGAAAAAGAGAGAGAGAAAAGGAGAGAGAGAGACACAGAGAGAGAGAGAGAGAGAGAAAAGGAGAGAGACAGAGACAGAGATAGAGAGAGAGAGACAGAGACAGTGACAGAGAGAGAGAGAGAGAGAGAGAGAGAGAGAGAGAGAGGGAGAGGGAGAGAGGGAGAGAGAGAGAGAGGAGAGTATTAATTGCTTTCCAGGAACTGTACAAAAACTTTATAGATAAGATCTCATTAATCTCCACAATAGTCTTTTAAGAGAGATACTGTTATCCCCAATTTCTAGTTGTGCATATCAAGATAGAGAGGTTAAATGATCTATGCAGTGTTACACTGCTAGTATGTGTATGAAGCTGAATCTATGCTCAGGTCTTCCTGACTCAAGATCCAGTGATATAAACAGTGTACCATCTTGCTGCCTTCCCTCTAATCACAGCCCAACAACTGATTTTAATTTGACTTATATTATTTACTGAAATATACAAGTGCTTTTAATCTATGATTTGCATGAGCATAAGAAGTCTGCTAAGTAAGTACAATTATTAAAAACTGCAATTGGTCAAGTAGAATCTAGCCAATTATATTTATATACTATCCTTCAGCTTGTCACTTGACTCATTCTTTTATTTACTTTTATCTTCCTTAGCTATACAGAAATCCAGGTTTATATATATATATATATATATATATATATATATATAATTTACTTTTCATTAGTAAAATTGCAATCTTTCTCATTATTTTAATTATTCATTAAATTGGAGAAATTTCCTTTCCCAATAGCAATTATTTCTCTATAATTAAATATTAAAATTGTAGACTATCTGTAAGGTACTAAATTTGTAGCAATAATAAAACAAAGATACGTACATACTATATATATATATATATATATATATTTATGTTTTTCTTACAATTTTAGCTGTAAAAATGTTCATAACCAGAGTTATGCCAAATACTCAATATTTTTTCACTTATTTATTAAGTTATATACTAAATATGCATTTCAGAAACGATTAAAGTTTTAAAAATTTACTTTATCTTTCTATTATTTTAAAATAAGAGCTAAATTCAGTTTTTAAAGGAAATACTCAATTATTCCTTTCTCTTTGTTTTCTGTAGGAAATGAACTTTCCAAAATACACTGTATCTTCCAGTTCCTCAAAAACTCTTCGTATACTTATATTAGGTTTCATTATTATATCTCACAACATTTCTAATGAAGAAGTTTCATATCACCTTCTATCTCCCTGTCTTCTCCACAGATTCCTCATCCATCACATTTGTCTGCACTTCACAAGGAGACATGCTTCTTAACCATCACACCAAAATTCCAGCACAAACTGGTTTTGTCAAAATTCTCTTTGGACATTACAACTAGACCAGAGTCTGGGAGAGATGTAGATTTTTTAAAAGCTTAGAATGGCTGGCTTTTGAAATTGTCTCTTAGGTCAGTTGAACACCAATTTGCAAGATCCTGACTCCTCTCCTCTCTGATCAGACTTAAGATAGTGAATACTTCTGAGTTGCTTCATCATTTGATCAGTCCTATGCTTGATACCTAGCTTGTGTTTACTCTTTTAATAGAGAGGAATCTCGTAGAACAAGAATTCTATTCTGTTTGTATAGAGACTCGACTTCTCCAGTTTTGATATTTTACTTCTTTATATTAGTCTTTGACCATTACTTACTATTTCTCTGCTTAAGTTCTGGGATCTGATTTCTTCAGTAATGCAATAACAATTGCACTGCTGTTGGCTCAGTTATAAATGTCTGAAACTTTCTGAAAGTGTTATTTCTGTTTATTTCTGAGGAGTTTTCAATGTTATGCTGAAGGGGTACACCACTGTAAATCACATGGAACCATAATATCAGCTCTTATATAGTGGCTTATTACAACTTGTGAATCCCAGGCCTCATAGCAGAATATACTATCTTATGGAAATTCTATATGGATGATAATAATAATGATGATAGCAATCAAAAAGTGGCTATATTCTTTATGTAGCTAAGTATCCTATTGTTTTTGAAAATCTATTATTTTTCCTCTCTTTGCCTTTTATTTATTTTTAGAAATTAAAAACCAAAATGTAAAGACCATAAAAGGAATGTTTTCATTCACACATCATATTTACCTTTGTAATGATGCTCACCATTTCATTCTGTATTATTCTAAGGATTTGCTTGATCTTAGTAGGTAAGGTGGTGAAAGCAGAAATAATTCATTGAGGGAAGTGAATTCAGAGATCAGACATTTTTGTGCATGTTTCTAATTGTCAAAGTAATATAGGATTTCATATTAGAATGTGGCAGTATTGATGTTGTTATTTCTTTCATTGAACTTCAGACTGAATTTATAGACTTGAATTATCAGGCCCATAAACTTTCTTATGACCTCTTTACTTCAGTTGCATCTAAAACTACTTGGCTTCAGTCTTGGTATAATTATCAAGACATAGTAGTTGTTCACTTTCAGTTGATCAATGATGGACAGAAATAACTACACCCAGAGATGGAACACTGGGAAGTGAATGTAAATTGTTAGCACTACTGTCTATCTACCCAGGTTACTTATACCTTTGGAATCTAATACTTAATGTGCAACAAGAAAATGGTATTTACACAATATATTGTATCTAGGTTTTATTGTAACACATGTAAAATGTATGGGATTGCCTGTCATCGGGGGGAGGGAATGCAGGGAGGGGGGATAATTTGGAAAAAATGAATACAAGGGATAATATTATAAAACACTCATGCATATATACTGTGAAAAAATTCTAAATAACATAAAAAAAGAAGACAATAATAATAAAAATAAATAAAAATAAATAAATAAATAAATAAAAGACATAATAGTTGTTTAAACTCTATTTTTAATTTCCTTTTTTCTTAAAGAAAAAAATATAGTATATGAACTAGAGAGCTGGCCTTTGAGTGAGGAAATATGGGTTTATGTAGAAACTCTGACATAAAATATCTGTATGACCTTTGACAAGTCATTTAACTTCTTAGTGTCCAAACAAATTTGCAAGGCTATAAGTGCAAAAAATGAATGAATGAACCTGAACAAATTACTTATTTATTTTTGCCTTATATTTTTTTGTTTTTAAGATTACATTTCTGAACTTAATGCTCAAAAGAAAGCATTTTTATATAATTAAAGAAGAAAAAAAGAGGATTCTATATGAAACCATTGATCACCATTTCATACCATTTGCTTACAAAATTTACATGCTATTTTCAAAATTTCTACTTGCCTGTGCTTCTTTCTTGTCTTCCTTGTGTTTTCTTCTGTGAAAAAAGGGAAAAAAATAATATTCTACTTTTCTGTGCTTTCATTCCTCTATAAAATGAGAAGGAAGACTAGATACCTTCTTATGTCCTTCTCTATATCTCTCCATCTATGATTATGCTTTGATCACTGTAAGCCAAATATCCAAATTTTCATAGGATAGCACTGAGCCAATAGAATCCAAGGACACCCAGTATGGGAACATCTTGAAACATGAAATTTAAATCAGGCAGAGAAGCAGATGCAAAGTGAGCTGAGCTGATGTCCAATTTTTTTCTACTCTAGCCTATAGCCCTCAAGTCAGAAAGAAGAGAAGGATAAGGGTGGTGATGTTAATCAGGGTTTGAATTAGCACTATAATGATGAATTTAGAGTCCATAATGACCCCCTAATTTCACAATAGTATTTTAACCTAAACCCTTCTGACTCCAGAACCAGATATCTTTTCAATGTATTGGTCATTCTATAACTCTTATATTTATAAACTATTTAGTATAGTGTCTGACATGTAATGGAAGCTTTTTCCTTAAGGTTAGCTTCATTTGAGAAATGAAAGCATTGAATACATATTGTTTTCATCCAATGATTGGCTAGCATCTTTTTTTTATTCTGTCATATCTTCCTAATGAGATCTTTTATATCACATTTTCAGCAGTTCTTCATTGGTAATATATTGTAACCTATTTCTATGAATCATGAACCTATTTATAATCTGTGAGGTAATCTGAAGCTGTAATTTTTTTAAAGATTGTGATATTAAATGATATATATATATATATATATATATATATATATATATAATTTAATGAATATTAGTTTTTAAAGACAGGACATATTTTAAGTTGGGAAGTTAGAAGTTTGGAGTTACTAAAAATATTGTACATTTTCCCAAATGCAATTCAGTCTGTTCTTTCTCTATTATTGACTTCAGTTCATTGACCAAAATGTCTTCCCAAGATGTATTTATAGATGGACCATCTTTACAGATGGAATATCTAAATGCATAGAATAACCCAGGCCAAGAGTTCTTAGTTTTCTGTGTCTTGCACTTAGTTTTTTTTTTTTTTTTTTTTTTTGTCTTTTGTTTTTTGTTTTTTATTCCAGGAAATTCTATGGACCCTTTCTCAAAATAATGTTTTTAAATAATTAAAGGAAGTGCTAAATTTCAGTTCTAGATTAGTGAAAATAAATACGATTTTTCTAAATTTCAGTTCTGCTTTGTACTGTGAAATCTTTTCTATGACAATAGCAAATATCATTGGCAAGTATGTACCTTGACTATATTAATAGTCAATGAATAATCAAAATATCTCAGAATGGTAACATTTTTCAAGGAATCTAGTTGGGGGAGAGTCTTTAAAGTCACATTCTGCCCAAAACAAAACAAAATACCCTCTACCCACACAAACTAATAAGCACAATATTTTCTTCAGTTTTTGGTCAAATTTATGAATGCTTTACAAATCTATTAGGTATTTAAGGGAATCTTGACAGAAGAATTATATAAATCATTCTACATGAAAGGCAGTTGGTTTTTATTTAGTACTTCTAAAGGAAAGTTTTCTGGTTTATACAGAGATCCCCAAGAAGGGACAAGAAAGATGATTAGGTAGCATTTGCCCCCTAAATTATGTCAGCAACTAACATCTTCAGAGTAAGAGGGAAACAGATGGGAAATCTCTTGTGATACCCAAGAATGTTACAAGTTTTTCAGGCTTAACAGCTTTAAGGGCTTTTGAAAGGATGCCCCCAAGGTCTGACACATTGTTGTCTTAAGATCTTACCTTTCCTTTTAGTCTTGATGGCCAGGAAACTTCGTGGCATCTTCACTCCATCAGGCCAGCTCCGGAAAGAACTTTGAGATTTTACAGGGAGAGGTAGAATATCATAGGTCTGTCTGATTAGTTTTGGATTTCTCATATTATAGGCAGGAAGGGCATATGGGATATAGAAATTTCTAGCATGGAAGAACAAAAGGGATGCAGGCAAGAAGAAGAGGGAATAGAATAGAGACTATTACAATAAAGGCTAAACGCATTAAACTCTAAGTTTCTCTGGACTAGCACAATTGTAAAGATGTTATCTGCTATAGAATATTGTTTGAAAAAGTGCCTTTCTTATACCTTTGCTCAAGGATGCTTTATTCTCATAAAATCTTTATAGAGGTTTTTTTTATCTCCCCTTTTCAGTGAAATAAGATCTGTGATTTTCCTCAAGTGTTTGACAGTCTCCTTTCTTTTTCTTATCTTGGGAATCAATCTTTCAAAAGCTTCCAAATTGTGTCACCTCTACCATGAATCTCCTCTGTGTACACAGTACTTGTCTAATGCAGCTGTTCTCTCATCTTTGTTTTTATTTCATTTCTACTTCCTATTGTCATATCTATCTTCTTCACTCTTCACACATCAAAATCAGTCTTGTCCATATATTTGTTACCTCTCATTTGGACTATTACAATAGCTTTCTACTTGGACTCTATCAGAGACAGTTTCTCCTTTCTCCAATACAATGCCCTTATAATTGCCACACTGATACTTCTTTTAGAGAGGTTTGACTTTTCACTGCTCTCAATAAAAACTTCCAGGGCTTCTCATTGCTTTTAAGGCCAAATAACAAACTCTCCTGGTTAACATTTAAAACCCTTCACAATCTGGTAAGATTTCTGGGCTTATTACACAAAATTCATTTTATGCTCTAGTCCAGTGGTGACAAATTCAAATGGAAATGAGGGCTACTAATCTGAACATAAGTTTTCCTGAGGGTGATTCTGAATTTTAAATTTACTATTATCTATGTTTTGTATATTTTATTTATTTTGCTAAAAATTTCCCAGTTTTGTTTTTTACCATATTTCAAATGCACTCTGGAGTATTGCTGCAGCATGTTTGATCCTTTTACTCTGTACTGTACAGCCTCTTCATTTTGGTAACAGGGGTATGCTGGTAAATGTTTAATAACCAATGACTTCTTCTTGCCAAAAATAGAAAGAACAAAGCATTTAGGACACTTTTAAGTTGTCTGCATTAGCACTTTCTCCATAACTTTCTTAAGTCTAAACAATCAACAAACAATAAAACTCTATAGTGATAGCACCACTGTCATTGGTGAAGAAAAAAAATGTTTTAGACATTTTAATAGGTGATTTCCATATTTCATTTACTTACTGGTTATATTCTAGTTTCATTTCTAAATGACCTCATTATGATGGTAATTGGTTGAATATTTAATTAAATTTAAGTTAATTCCTCCTCACCCCCCACTATTTCTTGCTTTTTAATGAGATGTTGCTGCTCATTCTTTCAGTGACATTTTACAAAGGAGTTTATATTCTAAACCAGCATTGATCATGACTATCATATCTCTCTAACTAGTGAGTATTTGTTGATATAGATAGTTTTGAGATTCTTTTGATTTTATCATTGTGGTGATTAGTTCAAATCAATTCATCTTTCTTGGGAAGTTGAAAGATTTTGTGGTAATGTAGCTTTTTTCACTTATTTTCTATTTGTGGCATTAATAGTCTGTTAAGCAGCTTAAATTGGAGTTGCCTAACTTGCCACATATATCCCTTCACTTTGGTCCTTCCAATTTGTTTCTGTTTTTGAATTTTGTGCTCACAAGTCAAAGTCCTGACTGTACAAAAGAGTTAATTAAAAAATGAATCCAATATTATTGTCTTTACTTCTGCTTACTAAACTTGGGGGATATGAAGAATCCTTATTAACATAAAAATGTGTTAGTCTTCATTTCTGTATGTTTGAAACCATTGTGCTAGAATATAAAGAGAGTAAAGGAGAGTCATGAATGATAACTAGAAAATTAGACAGAAGCCAGATAGTGAAGGGCTTTAAATGTGAATTAAGGGAGTTTGCATTTGGTCTTAAGAGCAATGAAGAATTCTGGCAGCTTCTTATTCAAGGCAACCAACACAATCAAACCTATTCAAAAGTAAAGTATTGAAAAGTGAAATAACTGTCTTTGGCAAAGAGACCAAGTGAAAGAGCTATTATGTACCAACAGACATTGTGTTTTATTTTTGGCATATGTTGATTGAGAAAAGTCATGATAACTAAAAACTTTTATAATTCCAGATATGCTTTTAAATGGATATTTGATTTGTCACCATTAAAAAATTACAAACATTCAATCATGAATCACACAAGAAGCCATACTAATTATTGAAAATATGAGACAAATTCACTTATTTATCAAAGTGAGTTTAACACACTTGTAGGAATGAAATGAAGAGAATGAACCAGTGTTTACAATAGTGCCCATTTTTGTCATATAATGATTTCAATCAACACCTAAGGCCTTAGCTTAAACTTTTGAATTTCAATAACACTTAAAAATAGTTGACTCTTTTGTTGTATTTTCTGGTCAATATATTACAATATGTGCCACCCTAATTGGCTTTGGCTACCTTCCAGGTCTGGGTCTCTTAATCTAGTCTGTTCAGCTGCTATTATCAACTTGTCATCATACGTATACCTGGAAAATAGATACATTTCTGAGCAATTTTTGTGTGTTCTTATATGTAGCCTATATCTTTGTATGTGTGAACATCCTAGTGGTTTGAAGGTATTTTTCACATTTTAATTACAGGAGCACTCAAAATATGATGTGAAACTCAGACTTGACTTTCTATTAGTTTCCCCGAATGTGATTATTTGTAACTATTGAGTGTATCTAGAATCGTTGTCTGAGTTTTAGCTTAATAACAAAGAAAAATTTTATTAATAAAAATTCTGAGTCTAGCAGGCTCTCGGTGACCAAAATATTTTTATTTCCTTCACTTAACAATATCATATACTTAATACAGCCCCACTTGTCACCCAGAGAAATGCCAAGTTGTAAGTGGTCATGATTTCAATTTTTCTCGAAATCCTATTGTTCTGGTTGTCTTTGATCACAGTCTACATTTTGATAAAACTACAGTTCTATACCTATTTGCATAGCATTTTAAAAAGACCTGTATCTTTAAAAGTCCAGCAAAACTATATTTTTCAATGAAAAATAAGTTAATTTGTAATTTGATATTAGACAATTTCCATAGCATTCACAGAAAGAAAAATGATTGTTCTTTATATAACAAAGTTTTCAAATCACTTTGCAAACTTTTTTTTTGTTTAAACTTCATAACAATTTCATAGTATGTTATAATAGGGAATTTATTATTAGTCCTAACTAATACTAAAATAAACTCAGAGAACTTAAATGATTAACTTATTGTCACATAGTAAATAAAAGTTGGATTTTAAACCCAGAGCTTCATGATACTGAGTTTAACAATCCACCCACTGTAACGTGAGTATTTTTGTGAATTGTAAAGAACCCTTCCAAAATATAAACCTGTGAATATCTGCTCCATAGACCAAAATGCTTTGGACAGCTGTCCACTTTTTTCCCAAAGTTGTCCATCTCACAATGGTCTTTCATTTCTTATGGGAGAAAGCGTCAATCAGGTGCCATAACAGCTGCTAATGTTCTTTTAACAAGAAGGGTGTGCTCAAGGCAATTTGAGTCTAGAGCAATGGCAACTTCTATAGAGAAGCTGAGGGTAGGGAAGAGAGAGATCAGCACTAAAGAGCTGTCCATAAATTATCAGGGTACAAGTCAAAAATGCAAAACTTGAAAATCTGAATACAAGAATATAGCATGAAATCTATTCCTATTATTTTTTATTGTTAGTTTGACTTTTAAAAAAATTCATCCTCATGGTGCTTTTTTTCTTTATATCATTTCCCTCCTTTCCTCTCAACTCAATAAGCATGCAATAATGTCTTAGGCACTTGCTAGATACTATGGATACAGAAATAAAAATGAAACAGTCCCTGTCCTAAAGGAACTTGCATTCTCCTGGATAAATAACAGAAAAGGAAAAGGATTTGTGGCTGAAAGCAGTATTAAAATGGAAAATGCAGCACCATTATTTCTCTGTGTTTCATCAGTTATTTTCCATTCCACTACAGATTGAAAATCCCCTTGTGTCAAAGACAAACAATTAAACAAAAATCATTGGATTCAGCATCCTTTCATTACAGTATGTACAATAATCTATCTTAGTAGTCATCAAACTGTGCTCTTAAGGAGGGGGGATAATACTGTATCTTTTTCAGGCTCTTCATTTCCCTCTCATTAGTAAGAATTCTGTTTCCTTTTAGGTATCTTTTCATTTACATGGTGGTAGTCATTGTATTTATAGTTTTCTTGGTCCTATTTATTTCATTTGACATAACTGATATTTGAAAAGGTATATGGATCATATTTTTTCAGCATCTCTTTTCCTCCATAAAAAGAAAAAGGTGTGGGGAGTTCCTTGATGACTGAAGCTTAACTAAAATAATGAACTGCAAATCCAAATGTACTGTCTATTTAGCCATACTCATTTAATTTAATAGCTTAATAGTAGTTATAAAAATGTGAAGAAATGACATTTTAATCCAATTTAAACATGTTTTAGAGATACTTGCAGAGATGGTTAAAGTCAAGTAATGTTGCTTTTTGTTGATGGCAGCCAAATGGTATAGTAGATAGAAGACTGGGTCTGGAGTCAGGAAAAGCTGAATTCAAATATATCACACATTTACTAGATGTGTGATCCAAGTCACTTAACCTCTGCCTCAATTCCCTCAAGTAAAAATGATTTGGAGTGCATAGAGACTTAGGCAGGGAGACCAACTACAATAGTTTGGGCGAGATGTGATAGCATACTGGATTAAGGTGGTGGCTGTATGAGTGGAAAGTGACAGATGCTCTGGAAGTAGAAATGGCAAGAGATGGCATTAGTTTTGTGGAATGAGGAGGTATAGGGAGTCAATGATTGGGTCAAGGTTACAAAGCTGAGAGACTGAATGTTGGTGATGATATTAGTATAAATACAGAAAATCAAAAAAGCATGCATTTGGAGAAAAAAGATAATGACTTCTATTTTGGATATGATCAGTTTGATGTCTCTGTGACATATAATTTGAAACTTCCAGTAGGAAGTTGGGGTTGTGGGATGAGAACTAGAGAGAAACTAGAGTTATATGTGTAGATCTGGGAGTCAGCTTCATAGAAATAATAATTAAACCCAAGGGAGCAGATGAAAGCAGCAGATGGAAAACTACATACAGAGAAAAGAAGTGGTCCTAGGACCTATTGCACATACCAACAGTTGCTAAGTGTATAATATGGAGGAGTAAACCAAGGAAACTAAGAAATGGGTAAAAGATAGGAGGAAAACTAGAAGAGAGAGGTTAGTTTTACCAAAAATGATAAAAGAACAATAACAAGAAGAAAGAAAAAAACTACAGAAGTAGTATGCAGGAAGAGATTATGGACAAGAGAATATAGTGTTTTAGAAAAGTCAAGAAAGATGAGAACTGAAAAAAAGAATTTGTAAATAAAAAAAATTATTCTTTATCTTGGTTTTATTTTTAGTTGTGTAACGAGGTCAGTCACTTGTAAATAGTGTCGATTAGTACATATTCAGTTAGCTTCAATTGATGCTTTGATTGTTTTTGCTCAGCTAATTTTTTTCATTTTTTTTTTTTGAAAGGGATAGCTTTTTGTGTAGGGAGAGACAATTGAAAATGTTTTGTAAAATCAAGAAATATCAATATCTTTTATATGGTATATGACTTTTCCTTTAATAAAATAACTATACAAAGTAAAAATATCAACTCATAGTTGGTTTTGCCCCCTCAAACAAGGCAGACTTCTATTGGTATCAAGACTTTGCAAAGGTCACATCAAGGCTCTGACTACTGGCAATTTTTCATCCTTCCATTTTTATTGTGTATCAGGATCTGATTCTCTCAATTTTGGTCTTGAGAATCACATCTCTTCTTCTATGTTCTATCTCTGATTGCACTCAGGCCAGATCACACAGACTAAATAAAACTTGAAAGGAAAAAAAAGTCTGTTGTTTAGGGGCACTTAGTCCATAATTTTAAACAGTGCTGATTAGGCTATTCCCCTTGATTTTTTTTTTCTAGGGTATTTAAAAGAAAAGACTCTAAGCAGAAATGAAGTAGTAATAGTTATTATTTCGTTTCCAGTGCCATATATATGCACACACACACACACATATATATATATACACACACACACACACACACACATACATACATATACATAGATACAGACAAACTCTCTCATACACCACACATGATTTAAAAAGTGCTGGTTAGCTATTTTGAACCCTTTCTTTGACCTAAATTTTGATGTCTAAATCTCTATTATTCATTTTTTCTCCTTCTTTTTCCTCTTTCTTTTCATCTCTCTTTCCCTCTGTACTTCTCTGTGCTTTTATCCCTAAAGTTATGACATTCTTCTTCTTCTTCATCCTTAAACTCTCTCTAGAAAAATATCACTTCCCATGGGTTCAAATATCATTCCAATGCAAATAAGTCTCATTTCTCTGGCTACAATCCAAACCTTTCTTGAACTCCAGGCCCAAATTAAAAACTGTAGGTATTCTATGTACACAAATCCTATCAGCATCTGAATTTTAGCATGTTCAGAAAAGGAGATCATTTTCTTTCTCTATAGACTTTCTTGTTTTTTTTTTTTTTTTTTAATATATATTTCCTGACCATTCTATTTCCTGGATTGTACTTCAGCATCTTTTTAATTCTTCACTTTCTTCTTCTCCTTTGCCCTCAATATCAATCAGTACCTCTATAATGGCCCTATGTTCTGTACCCTTCATTTTATTCATACCATCATTAACCTACTTTAGCTTGGTGACTACTCAGTCATGGGGACTACTGTAATAACCTCCTTATTTGTATACTTGTTTTTAGTCTTCCCCCTCTTCAATCAAACTTCTACCCTGCTGCCAAATTAACATTTCCAAGACAATATTTCTGACCATGACAACAGCCTGCCTAAAAATATTCAGTAAGTTCTTATTGCCTTTAGGATAAAATACTATTTCCTGAGAGACTCTTCACAATCTGGTTTTGACCTACTTTTCCAGACTTATTTTATATTTATTCTTTGGATGCATACTCTGTTCCAGCCAAACTAGATTGCTAATTGTTTCCTGAATGCAACATTTCTTTTTCTTTTCTTAGTGCTTTTCACAGTTTGTTCCCTTTACTGGGAATGCACTCCTTCTTTACTTCTGTCTTTGAGAATTCCTCACTTTCTTCTAGATTCATCTCAAGTGATACCTCTATAAGAAATATTTTCTAATTTCACTTAGTAGATTATTTTCCCTCCTCAAATGACTTTGTATGTATATTTAGCAGGGATTCAATCAGAAGATTTCTGATGCACACATACAAACAACACACACACATATTATATAAAAGACAGATAATAAAGCCCATGAGGTGCTAAGAATTTGCATCTTTCAGAACTGGAGAAACTGAATCGGCAGATTGGAAATGTGCTAAATCAGAAGTAGCCCCATTCATATTTTTCAAAGGCACTATAAAAAATGTTTATTCTTTATTGGTCTTTTAAGATACATGAAGAATCTCCTCCTCAATATGACAACATTATAAAGGAGCTAACCATTGTCAGGTTGAAGGATTACTCATAGCCCTGGTGACTCTTTTTAAAAAAATTATTATTCATGACAAAAATTTACATTTTCACATCACCGCACAAAGAGAAGATTCAATATGAAACCATAAATCTTCAATTTACAGTTTACTTAAAAAAACTATGTAATAATTATGACACATTGTTTTCAAAGTTACCTCGCTTTTCTGTGCTTCCTTCTGAGTGTTCTTTTGTTTTCTGCTATACCCTTTTTTTTCTCTCCCTCCCTTCTCATTCCACACTATAGAAGGCCACTACTAAACACAAATGTATGAGTACATATACATACATATATGCATGAAGCCACATATGTATGCATGTGCGGATGTTTGTGTGTACATGCACACACATGTAAAACCATACTATTTATATACTTCTATTTATATATTCTATTATATATTTATATACTTCTATTTATAAATTCTTTCTCTGGAGTCAGATAATGTCTTTATAAGTCCTTTATATGGATTTGAGTATTGATATTCAAAATAACTTAGTCATTCACAATTGCTCATTAAAAAATATTACTATTCCTATATACAACATTCTCTTGATTCTATTCACTTCACTCTTCATAATTTCATGCAAGTTTTTCTATCTTTTTCTAAAACCTTTCAACTCTTCATTTCTTATAGCATAGTAGTATTCCATCATGATCACATGCCACAAATTATTTAGCCCTTTCCCAATTTATGGACATCCCCTTATTTTCTAGTTCTTTTACACAACAAAGAGAGCTACTGAAAATATTTTAGAACAAATAAGTTCTTTCCCTTTTCCCCTAATCACCTTGGGAAACAGACATAATAGTAGTATTTCTAGATCAAAGGTATACACAAACTTACACCTCTTTGAGCATAATTTCAGATTGGTATACATAATGGTTGGATCAGTTCACAGTGTATTACTGTTCGAATTAGTGTCCTAATCTTTCCATATGCCCTCCAACATTTGTCATTTTCCCCTGATATTAGTTTAGCCAAGCTGTAGAAGACTAGGAGAGATGATATTATTAAATTGTTTAAATTTTCATTTCTCTAATCAGTAATGATTTACAGCAATTTTTAAAATTTTTTAATAATTTTTGACACTATAAATGCATGAATAATTTTTTTAAATAACATTATCCCTTGTATTCATTTTTCCAAATTATTCCCTCCCTCCCTCTATTCCCTCCCCTTGATGACAGGCAATCCCATACATTTTACATGTGTTACAATATAACCTAGATACAATAAATGTGTGTAAATACCATTTTCTTGTTGCACATTAAGTATTAGATTCCGAAGGTATAAGTAACCTGGGTAGATAGACAGTAGTGTTAACAATTTACTTTCATTTCCCAGTATTCCTTGTCTGGGTGAAGTTGTTTCTGTCCATCATTGATCAACTGGAAGTGAGTTGGATCTTCTTTATGTTGAAGATATCCACTTCCATCAGAATACATCTTCATACAACATTGAAGTGTACAACGATCTTCTGGTTCTATTCACTTCACTCAGCATCAGTTGATGTAAGTCTTTCCAAGCCTTTCTGTATTCCTCCTGCTGGTCATTTCTTACAGAGCAATAATATTCTATAACCTTCATATACAATAATTTACCAATCATTCTCCAATTGCTGGACAACCATTCATCTTCCAGTTTCTAGCCGCTACGAAAAGAGCTGCCACAAACATTTTGGCACATACAGGTCCCTTTCCCCTCCTCAGTATTTCTTTGGGATATAAGCCCAATAGCAGCAATGCTGGATCAAAGGGTATTATGCACAGTTTGATAACTTTTTGGGCATAGTTCCAAATTGCTCTCCAGAATGGTTAGATTCTTTCACAACTCCACCAACAATGTATTAGTTAGTGTCCCAGTTTTCCCACATCCCCTCCACCATTCATCATGATTTGTTCCTGTCATCTTAGCCAATCTGACAGGTGTGTAGTGGTATCTCAGAGTTGTCTTAATTTGCATTTCTCTGATCAGTAGTGATTTGGAACACTCTTTCACATGAGTGGATATAGTTTCAATTTCATCATCTGAGAATTGTCTGTTCATATCCTTTGACCATTTATCAATTGGAGAATGGTTTGATTTCTTATAAATTAGGGTCAGTTCTCTATATATTTTGGAAATGAGACCTTTATCAGAACCTGTAACTTTAAAAATATTTTCCCAATTTGTTACTTCCCTTCTAATCTTGTTTGCATTAGTATTGTTTGTACAGAAACTTTTTAGTTTGATGTAATCAAAATCTTCTATTTTGTGATCAATAATGATCTCTAGTTCTCCTCTGGTCATAAATTCCTTCCTCCTCCACAGGTCTGAGAGGTAGACTATTCTCTGTTGCTCTAATCTATTTATGATCTCATTATTTATGCCTAAATCATGGACCCATTTTGATCTTATCTTGATATAGTGTGTTAAGTGTGGATCCATATCTAATTTCTGCATACTAATTTCCAGTTTTCCCAACATTTTTTCCAAATAATGAATTTTTATCCCTAATGTTGGTATCTTTGGGTTTGTCAAAGACTAGATTGCTATAGATGTACACTTTTTTGTCCTTTGTATCTAATCTGTTCCACTGATCGAGCAGTCTATTTCTTAGCCAATACCAAATGGTTTTGGTTACTGCAGCTATATAATATAGCTTTAGATTAGGTACACCTAGACCACCTTCATCTGACTTTTTTTCATTAGTTCCCTTGCAATTCTCAACCTTTTATTCTTCCATATAAATTTTGTTGTTATTTTTTCTAGGTCATTAAAATAATTTTTTGGGAGTCTGATTGGTATAACACTAAATAAATAGATTAGTTTGGGGAGTATTGTCATCTTTATTATATTCGCTCGGCCTATCCAAGAGCACTGAATGTCTTTCCAATTATTTAAATCTGACTTTATTTTTGTGGCAAGTGTTTTGTAATTTTTCTCATATAATTCCTGACTATTCTTTGGTAGATGGAATCCCAAATATTTTATACTCTCAACATTTGTTTGGAATGGAATTTCTCTTTGTATCTATTGCTGTTGCATTTTGTTGGTGATATATAAAAATGCTGAGGATTTATGTGGATTTATTTTGTATCCTGCAACATTGCTAAAATTCTGAATTATTTCTAATAGCTTTTTAGCAGAGTCTTTGGGGTTCTCTAAGTATACTATCATGTCATCTGCAAAGAGTGATAGTTTGATTTCCTCATTTCCTACTCTAATTCCTTGAATCTCTTTCTCGGCTCTTATTACCGAGGCTAGCATTTCTTGTACTATATTGAATGGTAATGGTGATAGTGGGCAATTATGTTTCACTCCTGATCTTACTGGAAAAGGTTCCAGTTCATTTCTGTTGCATATTATGCTTACTGACAGTCGTAAATATATGCTCCTGATTATTCTAAGGAATTTATTCCTATACTCTGAAGCGTTTTTAGTAGGAATGGATGTTGGATTTTATCAAATGCTTTTTCTGCATCTATTGAAATGATCATATGGTTTTTATTAATTTGATTATTAATATGGTCAATTATACTAATAGTTTTCCTAATATTAAACCAGCCCTGCATTCCTGGTATAAATCCTACTTCATCATAGTGTATTATCCTAGGGATGATTTTCTGAAGTCTTTTTGCTAATATCTTATTTAAGATTTTAGCATCAATATTCATTAAGGAAATTGGTCTATAATTTTCTTTCTCAGTTTTGATCTACCTGGTTTAGGTATCAGTACCATGTCTGTGTCATAAAAGGAGTTTGGTAGGACTCCTTCATCCCCTATTTTTTCAAATAGTTTATATAACATTGGGGCTAATTGTTCTTTAAATGTTTGGTAGAATTCACATGTAAATCCATCTGGTCCTGGGGATTTTTTCCTGGGGAGTTGATTAAGAGCTTGTTCTATTTCTTTTTCTGAAATGGGACTATTTAAGCAATTTATCTCCTCCTCTGTTAATCTAGGAAGCCTATATTTTTGGAGGAAGTCCTCCATTTCACTTAAGTTATCAAAATTATTGGCATAAAGTTGGGCAAAGTAACTCCTTATTATTTCTCTAATTTTCTCTTCATTGGTGGAAAGATCTGCCTTTTCATTTGTAAGACTAACAATTTGATTTTTCACTTTCCTTTTTCTGATCAGATTTGCCAAAGGTTTATCTATTTTATTGGCTTTTTCATAAAACTCTTCGTTTTATTTATTAATACAATAGTTTTTTTTTTTACTTTCAATATTATTGATTTCTCCTTTTAATTTTTGTATTTCTAGTTTGATTTTTGGTTGGGGGTTTTTAATTTGGTCTTTTTCTAGCTTTTTAAATTGCAGGCTCAATTCGTTAATCTTCTCTTTCTCTATTTTGTTCAAATAAGCTTCTAAAGATATAAAATTTCCCCTTATTACTGCTTTAGCTGCATCCCACAGATTTTGGTATGATGTCTCATCATTGTCATTATCTTGGGTGAAGTTATTAATTGTTTCTATAATTTGCTGTTTCACCCAGTCATTCTTTAAGATGAGATTATTCCATTTCCAATTACTTTTTGGTCCATTTACCCCTAACTTCTTACTGAATGTAGCTTTTATTGCATTGTGATCTGAGAAGAAGGCATTTATTATTTCTGACTTCCTACATTTAATTTTTAGATCTTTATGTCCTAATATATGGTCAGTTTTTGTATAGGATCCATGAACTGCTGAGAAGAAAGTATATTCCTTTCTATCGCCATTCAGTTTTCCCCAAAGGTCCATCATACCTAATTTTTCTAATGTTCTATTTACTTTTTAAATTTCTTTCTTATTTGTTTTGTGGTTTGATTTGTCTAAATCTGAGAATGCAAGGTTGAGATCTCCCACTATTATAGTTTTACTGTCTATTTCTTCTTGCAACTCTCAAGTTTTCCTTTAGAAAGTTATATGCTATACCACTTGGTGCATATATGTTGAGTATTGATATGACTTCATTGTTTATGCTACCTTTTAGCAGGATATAGTTTCCTTCCTTATCTCTTTTAATTAGATCAACTTCTGCTTTTGCTTGATCTGAGATAAGGATGGCTACCCTTGCTTTTTTGGCTTTACCTGAAGCATAATAGATTCTGCTCCAAACTTTTCCCTTTACTCTGTATGTATCTCCCTGCTTTATGTGTGTTTCCTTGAAACAACATAGTGTAGGGTACTGACTTTTGATCCAGTCTGCTATCTGTCTCCATTTGATGGGGGATTTCATCCCATTCCCATTTACATTTAAAATTACTAATTCTGAATTTCCTGCCATCATATTATCCCCAGATTATGCTTTTTCCCTTGACCCCCCTGAACCCCTTCCCCAATATTTAATTTATAGACCCAACTTGTAATGCACAGCTCTCCCTTTTTTTAGTATCTCTCCCCCCTCCTTCCAAGTCCCTTCCCTTATTCCCCTTTTCCTTTTCCCTTTTCCTCTCCCCCTTTTAATGAGATGAGAGAGAATTCTCTGAAAAAGAAATATGTCAATTATTTACTCTTTGAGCCTCTTCTGATGAGAGTAAAATTCACAAAATGTTTCTCCTTCTCTCTAAATTCCCTCAGATATGGTATATTTTCTATGCCTCTTCCTGGGATGTAGTTTCCCTCTTTTTATCACTCCTTCCCCTTTTTCTGATACTACCCCCTTCCCTTTACTACTCCCCCCCCTTTTTTATATCAGTAAAATCAAATTATCCATGTGGACTTTCTATATATCCACAACATAGATACAGTTCTCAAGATTTCTGTTTACCTTTTTCTGTCTCTCTTCAGTCTTGTGAATGTAGGTCAAATTTTTTGTTTAAGTCTGGTTTTTTTCTTAGAAACAAATGGAATTACTCTGTTTCATTGAATGACCATCTTCTTCCATGGAAGAAAATGCTAAACTTAGCTGGGTAGTTTAGTCTTGGTTGCAATCCTTGATCTTTTGCCTTTTGGAATATCAAGTTCCAGGCCTTTTGATCTTTTAATGTGGAGGCAGCCAGATCTTGAGTGACCCTTATTGTGGCCAGTTGATATTTGAATTGCTTTTTTCTAGCTGCTTGCAATATTTTTTCCTTTTTGTGGTAATTCTGTAGCTTAGCCACAATATTCTGTGGAGTTCTTTTTTTAGGGTCTTTTTCAGAAGTTGTTTGATGAATTCTTTCAACGCCTATTTTCCCTTCTGTTTCTATTATCTCTGGACAGTTCTCTTTGATGATTTCCTGTAAAATAGAATCTAGGCTCTTTTTTTGGTTATAGTTTTCGGGAAGTCCAATGATCCTCAGATTATCTCTCCTAGATCTATTTTCCAGGTCTATAGATTTTCCCAGTAAGTATTTGACATTATTCTCCAGCTTTTCATTGTTTTTGTTTTGTTTGACTGATTCTTGGGATATCAATGAATCGTTCATTTCTATTTGTTCCATCCTGATTTTAATGAGTTATTTTCTTCATTCACATTTTTTAGTTCTTTTTGTATATGCCCAATTGAGTTTTTGCTCTATTGAATTTTTTTCCATTTCCCTAATTTTTTTTAGAGAATTATTTTCTTTTTCCAATTCAGAAATCCTACTTTCTTGAGAACTTTTTATCTTTTCCAATTCAGAAATCCTACTTTCCTGTGATTTTTTTTAACCTTTTCTAATTCACAAATTTTGTTTCCCTGAATCTCCTGTGAATTCTTTATTTTTTCCAACTCAAATTGCAGAACGTTGTTATTCTCTA
The DNA here is from genome assembly GCF_048593235.1 of Sminthopsis crassicaudata. Classification (NCBI taxonomy): domain Eukaryota; kingdom Metazoa; phylum Chordata; class Mammalia; order Dasyuromorphia; family Dasyuridae; genus Sminthopsis; species Sminthopsis crassicaudata. The sequence continues at coordinate 212,497,483 of NC_133621.1, forward strand.
TCATAGCTTCTCTTTCCTTTCCCCATTTTTCTTCAAACTCTCTTAATTTTTTAATAGTCTCTTCTAGGAGAGAGTTATGTGTTGGGAGGCAGGTATGGTTCCTCTTTAGGCTGTTATCTGCTGACTCTCTGCTATTAACTCCCTTGGGGTTGTTTTCTCGCTCTTTCTCTGTGTAGAAGGAATCAGTGGTTCTTTTTAGCTTTTTATTCATATTTAAAAAATCTTTTGGGGTCTGCCCTTGGGGTAAGAAGTTTATTTATTTATTTCTTTACCAGATTCCTCCCAGACCAGATGGATGCAGTAGCTCCTGCACCTGAGGTAAGAGAGAGCTCTGGGAGAGAGTTCCCCTTCCCCTCCCTGGAAGTGTCTCAGAGGTGATTAGTACGGCTGTGGCTGTGCTGTTTGGGTTGCCCAGTGAAGGACCCCGCTGTGTGTCCTAGAGACTTCACTGACGTTTAAGACTGAACAGTAAAGGCGACACAAAGCCCAGCCAATGCATTCCGTGGGGCGTGGATATTAGCAGCTGATGTGAAAAGCCCCTGCGCTCAAACTGGAAGTGTCTGCCCAGAAACCGCGGTCCCTATTTCAAAGATTCCACTTCTCTGCGACTTCAGTGGCTGAGTTCCACAGCCTCAAGCCAATAAGGCACTATGTGAATTAGATGTTGCCTTGGGCTGTGTCCCTGCTTTTCAAGCTTTTAACTACCCCCAGGTGAAGCCCTGGACAGCTAGGTCACTTCCGGATTGGGGTGGTTCTAGGTCCTTGCTTTATATTTTAAAGTGTCTTGAATTCTCTTCTGAACTGCTGTTTTATAAGCAGAGAAGAGCTAACAGCCTGTGTTAGATTCTCCTATCTCAGTGGCTTCTCTGATCCCAGAGTTCTCCCCAGCCCGATAGGCACAATGTGCTAGCACCTCACCCTGTCTATGCTGGCCTTTTTTCTTCCTCCCTTGGGAACCAACCTTTTCTGTTGAAACTCCAGATTCTCTTCAGCTGGTAAGTCGTGCTTCCAGTCCTTGTGGTTTCTATCAGTCCAGTGTTCTTTTTGATGCTGTTTTAACTAATTGGTGATGAGGGAAGAAGGGAGCTCACAAAATCGCGTGTATCTTCTCCGCCATCTTCGCTCTGCTCCCCAATATTTAATTTCTTAAAGAAAAAATTAACTGATTTGGAAAATCACAATAAGTATAGATTTTAATGTTTACTCTGAGCTAGATAACTACAAGAAATATATATATACATATATATATATATTTTTTTTTTTTTTTAACTGTAATATATTTAACATATATAAGACTGCTTGCCATCTGGGGGAGGGGGTTGGGGGAGGAAGGGAAAAAATCTGAATAGAAGTAAGTGCAAGGGATAATGTTGTAAAAAATTACCCATGCATATGTACTGTCAAAAAAATGTTATAATTATAAAATAAAATAACAATTAAAAAAAAAGAAATATTTTTTAAAAAGAAAAATATAGAGCTGGGACAACTGTGAATGAATTTAAAATATAGCAACTTCTGAATGAGAACAGAACTGTGTGTGTATTTTATATTTTATATATATATATATATGTATATAGATATAGATCTATCTATCTATCTATATATGTATATATATATGTATATATATATATACATATACATATATACACATGCACATACATATAGAGGCAGATAGATATATCAGACATCACGGCTATCTTTACAAAATTAAACATGTTCATGGGAAAGATAAATTATAAATAAATTCAGAAAGGAGAAATAGTAAATACTTCCTCTATATACTACAACATAATCAAATGGCAATCAATATATGGAAATCAAGAAAACATATACAGAATAAAATGGAAGCAATAATAATATCCTAAATAATCAGTGCATCAAATAGCAAATAAGAGGAATGTTTTGCTTCAATAGTTTTTTTTTTTTCATTGATTTTCCCATCCTCTGCTTACATGTTAGAACCTAAATAAAATTCTTGAGAATAAAAGAGGAACAAAGTTTATTTGATCATATATCAGTGATCTAGATTTGGGAAACAATCATAAAATCATCTCTCTCAAATTAAATTTTGATAAAAATGGTATTAACTTGATCAAAGTTTGATTAATATATTAAAGTTCATCGAGTTTAAAAAACTCATATATGGTAATAGGGATTTTGCTCTTTTGGAACTAATACTTTCAAGCATATTTATGAGACACATTCATATCAATAAGCAAAGGTTAACTATACCGAAAATAATAACAAAGTAAAAAGTCAGAAAACTTTTTTTAGAAAAATAAAAGAACAGTTCATTAAAATAATTTGAAATATTATTTTTTTCCTTTAGACTTTACAAAAATGAGTAATGTTTTAAATTCACATAAACACAGATTATGTTTATGTAGAACATTTTTCCTTGAGAGAATTCTATCATTTTTTTCTCTTAAGGTGTGAGTACAAAATAACAAAACCAATTTCAATTGTGTTTAATGGCTTTTGAGGGATTATGGAGCAGAGGGGGAAGAGTGTTGGAAAAAAATTAATGTGACCACAGTTATATTAGAGTGATGTTTCATTCAGAATGAAGAGCATATTCTTTGGTGATCAGACCACTCTTTGCCACAGAGAAAAAAATATCCAGCTGAGAGGGATGAGTGCTTCTAGCCAGTATATTTAAAGGAAAGCTGATAGCATAAATACTGCTTGTTTTATTTTCTGGAGACCACCCCTTGTAATCCATGTTTTATATAAGTTTGTAAAGAAGGAAGAACAATACAGAAGCCAGGTAAAGATTGTAGACAAGAAGTATGGATCCACCTAGAATTGTAGGTCCTGCGTAAATCACATATATGCTCTTCTGGTTGTCCTTCCCTTGGGAAGGAGCTAGAAGGACTAGTGTTATTGAAAGGATATTTGATGCTATGTCTTTGAGGTCACACTCCTGAAGACTTCTGAAGATGTGCCTTCCTGTTCTAAGGAATCGTGGAACTCTAAGAATTGTCAGATGTCATGGGGCTGTAGCAAAGTTGCCAACATCAAGAACTGGTATATTCCATAAGAAAACTCATGTATACTATATGGTATCTGAAATCTCTAAATGTTGCTATTATACTAACAGGAACTCTAAATCTAATCATTTTTGTTTATATGTTCTTTGTTATTGTATTTTGATAATTAATTTCCTTATCTTTTCAAAGGCTGTGGAAGCAATATAATCTTATAAACAGATTTCTGAGAATGTCTCCAGATAACAGCTAAATGCGTGTGGCTTAATTAAATAATTGAGTGGATTAGGTTTCAAAAAGGAATATTTTATATGAGACTAACTAAGGGAAATGAATACATGAATTATATGGTCATATCCTGAAATATTTAGCATGTGAACTTGCAAAAAAGTAAAATGTGAAACTTCAGAAGAATGAAAGAGAGCTTAACCAGAATAACCCTTATTCTACCCGTAAAGCTCATTAACTACAATAATATCAGTTATATTTAAGTACATTTGAGCCCTATCTTCTCAATTCATATGAATAGTACAGTCTATTCAACACAGCTTCCTGGATGGACTTTTTGCAATTCATTTTTTGCTCATTTCAGTCTCCCTATTTTTAGTCAAATAATTACTTGGACTGAAGTAACAGCTCACATTTATACAATCCTTTATGATTTACAAAATTGTTTCTTGGGGTCATATGATTGGCAGAATGATAAAGTTGTTGTTGCCAAAAATGTCACAAACCCAAAGTGCTTAAAATGATATGCACTAAATAGCTAATCCACTAAAATGCACTAAAGCTAAATCCATAAGTAGACAATTTTGACCACAGAAAATTAAAAATTTCTTGAATAAACAAAATTGATAAGTTAGCTTCAAAAGAATAACAGTAGAGTGGGAAATATAGTTGCACGAAATATCACATTAAAATCTGATATCCTAAATATATAGCAAACGGATATAGTAAATAAGTGATCAAAGGAGATGAACAGTTCAAAAAAGAAGAATCATAAATTATGAAGGACCACATGAAAACATATTCTAACTGTAAGAGAAATTCAAATTAAAAGAACTCTGGTTTCATCTCTAACTTTGTAAATTTGTAAAGACAACAAAAGATGCTGCAAGTTAAAGAGCTCATAGAAAGCCTGGCATATTGTATCACTGTCAGTGGATCCTAAAGTGGTTGAAAAGCTCCAGATTTCATATATTTATCTATCTATTATTATACATGATTATATAAAGAGACCCATATGTATAATAGTTTAATATATTAAAACTTAAAACTGCACTAAAACTTTTGGGATACCTTGTGTGTATACGTATATGTGTGTGTGTGTGTGTGTGTGTGTGTGTGTGTGTGTGTGTGTGTACACACACACACACACACACACATATATATATATTATATATTGCATGAGTTTACATATGTGTATATATGTATATATTCATATATACATAATACATACATACATACATAATTTGTGTGTGTGTGTGTGTGTGTGTGTGTGTGTGTGTGTGTGTACACATATTTATGTGATGGAACTGAATGAGTATTTCTAACACTTACTATCTACCAGGCAATGTATTAAGCACTTTTTATTAAGTATTATCTCATTTGATTTTTTGCAACAACCCTGTAAGGAAGATGATATTATCCACAAACAGTTTAAGTGACTTGTCCAGCATCACACAGATAGCATGTCTTGAAGCTACAGTTGAATCCAGTTCTTCCTGAGTGCAGACCTTGCACTTAATTCATTACATCTTTAGCTGCCAAGATTTGATGTATATGATTATGTGTGTGTATACACACAAACCAAGAAAGTTGAAGACCGAGACAAAGATTCAATGTATATCAAAATATTGTCACACTCTTCTGGGTAGCAAAGAATTGACAACTGAATAACTACTTATTAACTGAAGAATGGGTAAAATAAAATATATACTCTATGAATATGGAATAGATCTGTGATTTTATTAGTATGTGGAATTCTCATATAAAGAAATTTCCTCTAATGATACTCTACAAATTAAAACTTGAGGGAATGACCTAGAATGCTAAGAATTTATATAATATTACCCAATGTCCAAACCCAAATAAACCAGACCCAGGATTTGAGTGTAGCTGTCCATGACTCAGAAGCTGGTTAACTAACCACCATGACACCCCAGCATATGAATGCTATGGAATATCATTACATCATTCTGCAGTAAGAAATTATGAATATTAAGATTTCAAAGAAATCTGGGAAGTTTTATACAGTCATGCAAGGAAAATGAGACCCAAGAGAATACTATCTCAATGACTACAACAATAAAAATGAAGAAATTCAGTAAAAGGAATTTAACTTTGAGCAATTAAAACAAAACAGCACAAGTCTTAGAGAAAAAATATTGCCTTTCTCATTAATGAGAGGTAAGGGACTATTAGCAGAATATTGCAATTATCACTCTACGTATTCAGGTATATTGGTACTTTTCACAGAGAAAGATTCAATCCAATGGTGGAATTGACTAAGATATAAAGAAAGAATGCAGTAATAAAATGTACTTTAAAAAGAAAAAGTATTGTTATATTTCCTTCAGCAGAAGAGAAAATAACTATAATTCTCAGAAGAAAATGTTTATGATCTAAAGTGAAAGGGGAAGAATAGAACTAATTGAAATCAGAATTCACATCATGACCTATCAGTCGACCAAATCAAAATCAGGATATATTTATTCTTTTAGTTAAACAGAACCTGATACTGACCAATCTCAACTTGGACAAGTTTGTCGATATTTCTTTTCTTTGACCCATGTTTCACAGAAAGATTTGTTTAAATTTATAATTAAATATTGAAGGCAAAGCTTTGAAATAATGAGAGTTTATCTATAGGAAAAGAAATAGAAAGTAAATAAGCTGAGAGAAATTAGGGCATAAGTAGGCAATATCCTAAAACTAGAGGGATGGAGGAATGGAAAAGGATATACTATAAGGGAGAAAATGAAGATACTTTGGCATTTATTCAAACCAATCAGCCATAGCCCAGTTGAAAAGACTGACAATTGTGCCACCATGCTGAGGGACTACAGATGGTTGTTTCAGCTGCAAGGTAAGATCAAAACCTTCCAAGAGTGTTTCTTACACATTTTGTGTTGCTACAGCCAAAGCTGGGAAAAATATTTAGTCAGTTGAATTTCCCTTTGAAACTCAACCAAACAACAAAAGAGCCAAACAATTTGAATGATGTAACATGACTACTTTCCAACAAAAGTAATGTACTATATTTTTTTTACTATAAATAGGTTGACATTTCCATAGGTCAACATGGGTCAAAATCTACTCCTAAAAGAATGACATTAGAGAATAAATACTTCACAAGGAAAAACAAAACAGAAAGTAGGAGAAGCAGTGGGAGACCAGTTTCTTTACTTGCCTGTTATTTTCTATTGCTGTGCTGATCGACTTTTCTAGACAGTGACAATGATTACAGGAACTAAAAAAAAAAAAAAAAAAAAAACCAAAAAAAAAAAACTGAAGTGAAAATTCTAAACATTGAGAGTGTCTAAAAATTTCCACTGCTTCTACAACCCTCAGTAAAGGAATAGTTGTGTTAGTCATTTCAGCAGCATATAAAGCCAGATTAGATAATTCCTAACCCAAATTGATTATTTTCCCCTGGAATAATCCATTTCATATTCAAAAAACAAGTTAAAATGTGCCAATTCCCCTTCTAACTTCCCTTTTTCTTGATGTTCTAATTAGATTAAGCCAAAGTGAAGAGTTGGATAAATTTCCTTGAGCTTTTCCATGACTTATTAGCTATCTTCTCTCTATTCACAAATCTCATCATAGTTCTGCTTAAAAATTGGAAAACATACTTCACCAAGAAAGAGAACAGTGACTTGTGAATTTAGTATAATAGAGATCAAATGTGCCCAGGATGCTTTAGTGGAAATGACATTATTCTCTTTAATCAGTGTACTTTAAAGCTCTTTCTGAAACAATGACCCAGTGACACTTAAGCATGTCATACATTTCATGGAAAAAATAATTGAAGGCAGATGGAAAGAAATTTCTTTAACTAGAGTGAGCCCCTAGGAATCACTAAGAAGATGCAGACTGGGTGGGAACAGGCTGCATTATATTAATAGTAATGGCTTATACATGAAAAGTGATATGTATGATCAGAAAAGGAGGTAGGCCAGTTATATAGAGAAAAAGAGATAAAAAATGAAACTACCTCAATCTTTTAATACATCAAAACATGAAATTACTTAGTGACTTATTATATGAAGGGAATAATATGAATACATGAAAATAAATACAAAGCACATACAAATCAATGCAAATTAATTTCAAAAGGGGAAAAAAGTAGAACTTAACCAGAGAATGATAGAAGCATTTACAAAGTGCCTATTAAGTGTCACACAATGTGATATGTGCTTCATACATATTATTTTGTTTAATCCTCACAACTGTGGAAGTAGATGCTAATATTATTGTCATTGTGTTGTTGTTGTTTGTTCTTTGTACTCAAAGAAGACCTTGACATCAGGAGAGAGAATATCAGAGGTGGAATTTGAATTCAGATTTCCAAGACTCTAGGCTCAGAACTGTAAACACTAGAAGGAAGGAAAATGGCAATCTAGTGAGTAAGTGAACGAGAAGTCACTTCAAATTATTGGTCCTACGTCCAAAAAAATGCAAAAGAATTAAGTCTATTGAATTTCTATTTGATAAGTTTAATTCTTCCACAAAATCATGTAATGAAATTTTGAGAGTTTATAAGTACTCCTGATGCTTATCTAATCCAATCCACATGATAGGTAGACACACCATAATATAGTGCATAGAGAAACCCAGCTAGGTAGTGCCATAGTTCAGAGAGCACTGGGCAAGGAATCAGAGTCCAAATCTAACATCAATGTTTACTAGCTGTTTTACTCTAGTCAAGTCACTTAACCCTATTTACCTTAGTTTCCTCATATGCAAAATGAGCTGGAGAAGGAAATGGAATAATCATGTTAGTATCTGCCAAGAAAACCCCAAATGGAACACAATAACAACCAAAAAAATGTAGAAGGGAATACCTTTCAAGCTTTCCCATTTCACTTTGTTTTGAAGGGTCTTATTTCTGTCATGAAACTTAATTGTCTCTATGCAAGTTTTATACACACATGTGTGTGTATTTGTATATGTTAAGATCAAAACCTACCAAGAGTGTTTCTTACAGGGGTGTGTATGTACACACACACACACACACACACACACACACACACACACACACACACATATATATATATATATATATATATATATATATATATATACAGAGAGAGAGAGAGAGAGACAGAGAGAGAGAGAGAGAGAGAGAGACAGAGACAGAGAGAGAGAGAGAGAGAGAGAGAGAGAGAGAGAGAGAGAGAGAGAGAGAGAGATGTATGTATTTTTTCTGCCTTCTAGGGACAAATAGAGAAAATGTAATACCTCTTTCACATGAAAGGCCTTCAAATACCTAAACACAGTCTGAATCTTATTTTATTTAAGCTAAACATCTCAAGTTCCTTCAAGTAGTTCTCCTATGAGAGCTTTTAAGCCTTTACCATCTTAGCTATCTTTCTCTGAATACTCTCTAGTTTATTTGTATCCTTTTTAAATTGTGGTATTCAAAAGATATCCATATTTTTAAAAATATAGAGAGAATATCATTTCTTTATTCCAAAACTTTATGCTTCCCTTAATGGAGAGTGAGGTAACTCAGCTTAATCAAAAGGAAGTATCCTGGATCTCACCCAAAAGGAAAACATCATACTAGCTTAATTTGGCTGATAAATAATACAGTTGATTCATACTGAGTTTGTGATCCATTAAACTGAATTGTTCTAGAAAAAAATGTTGCCAATCTATAGTTCTCCCATTTTATGTTTCTTAAGTTGATTTTTTAAACTAATGTATAATCTGTCAAAATGTAGAAAAGGATAATTGAGCAGGCAGAATGGCACAATAGAAAAGTCTCAAAACCTGATGATTTGGAATTCTTGGAAAGGTAACTAAAATGGGACTCTCTTCTTATTTGTGGAGATGAAGGCCCTGCTCTATGTGAGGGGAGGGATGGAGCTGGCCAGAAACAAGACAGGACTTCAGTTCTTACCAGTCCCTATCAGAAAATAGTCAAACTTCCAGAATTGTTTGAAGCTGATTTTCAGTTTCAAGAGAAGATGAGAAAGACTGACTCCATTTCAGATTAGTGAAAGTAAAGACTTTGGGAAGTAATGAGAGAGAATATCTGTATATCTATCATGTCTCTATTCTTAGCTTGTTACACTAAAGACATCTGGGATTTTCCTTTTGGGTAAGAACCAGGACACTTCCTTTTGATTAAGTTGAGTTACCTCACTCCCCATGAAAGAACTCCTTTACTATGTATTGTCTTATATATGTATTGTATATCTTCTCTGATTTCTGTTGCTGTAATTTAGATAATTTTTGGGGTAGTTTTTTCTGTTTGTTTACTATAGAACTGGTATTATGTGGAAAGTAATCAAGCCTTAAACATAGAGTCTGGGTTCCCCCTTCATCCCAAAATGACAAAGCAATCAGATCATATCCCCTAGCCTAATGATCTTTAAAGGGAAAGATGGATATGTGTCTATGTTTATAACCTAGTATTTCTTTCTCTGATTAGATAAATAAGCAGACAGGCAGACAGACAGATTGATAGATTGATCGATCAATCAATCAATACATAGAAAGACAGATAGATATGAACCTCACATACAATGAGAATTCTTGTGTGTGGCTTTAGCACTTGCATATTATTGCTCATTTCCAACTTTGTGCCCCAGTGGCATTTATCATCCAGATATCTGTTTATATGAGTTTTTTGCACAAAGACTTCAATTGAAAAATGGAACATGATGAGACACTAAGAGAACAAGTATAGAGAAGAGGAGAAGGATTAAGGGACATGATATGGATAATCATAAAAGAAATTGTGAAAAAGCCATCAGAATCATTCTCGCTTCCTGAGTCATCTAAGTTCAGTAGCAGGATAAAGTCAAAATGATTAGTGATGGGGTTAATGACCTTGCTATCTTCAGTGTCTGACAAATCTGTAAGCAATCCAAGAGCCTTCTTCAGCTGCCTTCATGGCCACTGGAACAAACTGACCCATTTTATTGAGGGAAGTTTTCACATAACTTGGATAGATATCCCACTAATTCACCAACAGGTTTAAGGCCTGTTGGATTACTCTAAAGTTGATTTAGACCATCTCCTGAGATGGTTTAACCAAGATATGGCTGCTGTCTATGTTACAGTTAAATGTTATAAATATTTTCTGAAATTTCAGATTTCATATAGATAAGATTGCAGCAGCTGCAGTATTGGCTTCTGGAGATCTCAGTACTCAAATAGAGGAGTCAACACAACTGGTCATAGGGAGCTCTCATGGGCCTTTTTACTAACACCGAACTCTGTTGTTTCCCCCATACTCAAATATGAGTAGCAATGCTGCCTCACAGTACAGGTTTCTCAAAGAATCTCTGAAAATAACCAAACAAAACTCTTGAACCTTGAGACAGTGCACCCTTTACCCGGGAAACAGAAAACTATTTTTCCAAAGAGTTAAAAACCAAAGAATAAGCTAAGAAAATGATTAAATAATAGAAAAATTCTGACTATAGTTAATACAAAGGTGACAAGGAAGATAAAAATACAAACTCAGAAGATGATAATAAAGTCAAAGCTCCTACATCCAAAGCTTCTGAAAAAAATAAGAATTGATTTCAAATCTGGAAAAAATCAACAAAGATTTTGCAATTCAAGTCACAGAGATAAAGGAAAAAATGGGAAGAGAATTGAGGGTAATGCAAAAGGAAATACAAAAAGCTAAAGAGAACAAAAATGTGTTAAAAAGAAAAATTGGTCAAATGGGAAAGGAAGTACAACAGCTTACTGAGGAAAATAATTCCTTAAAAAATAGAATTCCAGGCTGGGCACTAACCCATGTAAAAGTGCAAATACCCCCAAGCTATGATCACAGAAACATGGAGTGGGGACTCCCGGAGTGAACTGGGTTTAGCTCGAGCCTCAGCAGGAACCACAGAAACTTTCACCTCCCACATGGAGTTGGGGATTTGACTCCAGGAAAACTAAGTTTCTCTGATGAAGACTTCATTTCTCAAATGTATAGGGAACTGAGTCAAAAAAAAAATTTTTTTTAAAGAGCCATTTCCCCAATTGGTAAATAATCAAAAAAAGATCTAGGCTCAAAGTCTTCTAAAATCATACTTTGACACAACAATAGCAGTACTAGGCATGAATCACAAGATTTTTTTTTAAAGAAAAAATATTTATATGTATAAAATATTTATAACAGCTTTTTAATATGGGCAAGGAACTGGAAACTGAGGAAATGCCCATCACTTGGGGAATGATGGAATAAATTGTGGTATATTATTATGATGGAGTATTACTTTTTTTCTTTTTTTGCCCAGGCAATTGGGGTTAAGTGACTTGCCCAGGGTCACACACCTAAGAAGTGTTAAGTGTCTAAGATCAGATTTGAACTCAGGTCCTCCTGACTTCAAGGATGGTGCTTTATCCACTGTGCAATCTAGCTGCCCTTGTTCTTTCTTTTTCTTGAGGATTTTTTTTGGGGGGGACAAAAATATATGCTTTCTTTTGCAACATGACTTTTATGGAAATGTTTTGCAGAACTTAATAAGGATTTGGCTCTCAATAAGGGGCGATATGAAGAAAGGGGCAGAATCTGAAAATCCAAATTTTAAAAACAAATATAAAAATGTTTTACATATAACTAGTGAAAACAAAAATATTAAAAGAAGAGAAAAGAAAGAAATAGAAAAATAAAGAAAAAGGAAAGAAAAAAGACAGAAAGGAAAAGGAAACAAAAAGAAAAATGCTAGCTGTACCATGAAGTTTAAATAATCACTGACATCTTTAAAATGTTTCAAAGCCCTGGAAGGCTTTCAGAATCAACTTTTTTCATTTTATATATATATATATATATGTATATATATATATATATATATATATATATATATATATATATACATATATATATATATATATATATATATATATATATAGAGAGAGAGAGAGAGAGAGAGAGAGAGAGAGAGAGAGAGAGGAAAGCCACCATTCACTCACTTCTGAAAAGTGTTACTATTAAATAGTCTCACAATATAGGCCTATAAATATATTATGCATAATATATTTACATATATTTAAGTATACTGCATGTGGCATACAGGATTAGCATCTTTCCTCTGAACCTGTTACCATCCTGATCTAAGTCCTCATATCTTCAAGTCTGCAAAAGCAATGGAGATGGAGTAATTATCTACAGAACATCTACTATGAGTCAACCACTGTGCTAAGAATTTTTGCAAATATTATTCCATTTGAATTTTTCCAAAATCCTGTGAGTTAGTATTTCCATTTTATAGTTTAGAAAACTGAGCTAAGTAGTAAAGTTACACAGGTAGTATGTATCTGAGTCTGGATTTGAACTTAGATCTACCTGACTCCAGAACTAGCAGGGGTTTTCCTGCTGCAACTTTTTTTCCCACTCTATTCTATCTTCCACTAAACTATAAAGCCCAGGTATAACCAAATTTACATATGCACATGAGACAAAGACAGAGAGAGAGAGAGAGAGAGAGGAGGAATATGAGAGAGAGAGAAGGAGGGAGGGAGAGAGAGAGAAAGAGGGGGGGAAGGAAAGGCAGAGAGAGGGAGGAGACAAAGACAGAGACAATGGGTAGGAAGGGAGGGAGAGAGGTTGAGAAAGAGATCGGGGGATAGAAGGAGGGAAGGAGGAAGTAAAAGGGAGGGAGAGAAAAAGAGAGAAAGGAAGGAGGGAAGGAAGGAAGGAAGGGAGGGAGGGAGAGAAGATGGGAGAGAGAGAGAGAGAGAGAGAGAGAGAGAGAGAGAGAGAGAGAGAGAGAGAGAGAGAGAGAGAGATATGATGGGGGTTGACGTCCCTTTAAGATTCCTTTTCTGAAAAGCCCACTAAGAATTTGGTACCGCCTACAAGCCCCTTTTAGGTATAAAAGAGTTCAGTGACACAAGCCTCCTTGCTATCCCTCAGAGAAGAGGCTGCACCTCCTCACTCCAGCCATTTTTACTAGCCCCAAAATAATTTTCTTTATATACACACATGCATGGAGTCATATAATATATATTGCATATTTATAAAAATCAATTAAAGTTTGGTACCAAAATTTTTCTTTAACAACACTATGTAGACATTTCCTACATACTCATTTGGCCTGAACCAGACATTTCATTCATGTCTTACTACTTTTTGATTAAGCCTGGCAGAGAAATAAAGATGGCCACATAAAAATGGAACTCAGAGTGGTCATAGACTAATACCACAGCTCTTAACAGAGAACAATCAGAATGCGACTCTCATTCTCAACATTTTCTTTTCAAAATAAAAAAAAATGTAGAAAGGGGAGGTGGGATAAGGGGAACAGTAACATCACTATCCTGCATAGTTGAATAATGAAAGCATATGTCACACTGTTTCAATTTAATGATTCAATTGGGGATAAAAAGATATCACTCTATGATTCACTAATAGAAATAAAAATGGTTGAGAATATTAACAGTAAGACACAGTCTAAAGGTCTTTTGTAAAGGCTATTACTTTGAGCAAATAAGAATGTCCAGCTCAGTGCTCTAGGCTCTTTTGTCCATTTACTGAACTGAAAGGGGGAATTGAAAAAAAGTGAATTAGGTCACCTATTACCTTGATGAGTATTTTTAAAGCAAAAGTAAATTTATGATTAATGAAAGTCTTATGTAGGCTTTTCTATATTATTTCAAAAGTATAGTAGTATTTTTGGCTAGATGGCAAAGGTGAAAATAAAATACAAAATAAATTTGATTGACTTAAATTTAATAAATAAAAAGTAACACTATTTAATAGAGTATTGATTAAAGTTATAAAATGAAATGGTGACAATTTATCAAATATTATGTTTGAGGTCCTCAGGGTGGCATATTTATTAAATAGCTTTTCTTAAATGTGATTTACTGTTTTATATTGATATCCTTATACCTGGTTCTCTTTACTTTTGGTGTTACAGAAGCAAATAAAGAACAAATTTTTTTTTTTTTTTATTAACTAGCTGCCTTCTCTACATTGCAGATGGGAACTTCAGAATAAAGGCTGTTGCCTAATGTATGAAATCATAATTAATTAATAGTGTTATTACTCATTAATTTAAGCTTGATGAGCCACATGTATTCAGCTGATCCAAATTCAAATAATTGCAATAAAGAAATGGAAAGGAAGATCTGCAATATTTTGTTTCTTAGATTATGCAGCACTATAAGGCAATTTAATTAAGTATAATTAAGATATTATTTATATATATATATTATGTATATACATACATACACATATATATGTATGTATATACATAATAACCACGTGTCCAGGTTGTATTTTCATGGACTTATGAGAAATATTATATGACTTGGAAGGGAAATCTGTAAGACTCAGGAAGGAAAACAATGAGTTCATTGGTTGAACACAAAATTGAGTTTAAGTTGAAAGAGGAATAAGCTTCTATTTTTGAATGGAGACTAACACTGGAAAAAAAAAAGTAGGGTTGTGATCTTGATGAAGTCATGTTTGTCACTCCATCTCATCAAAATTCAAAGAATGGGAAAGAGGCTGAAATGGAGTGAAACTATTTGCTCCTTGAGATCAGTAAAGAGATAGTAATGGAGGTTTAATTACTCTATTCCTAGTTTTTTTCTTCTATGTTTTCAGTTAGCATACATTTCTTTTTTTTTAATTTGGTTTTTAATTTATCTCAACAATAATTTTTTCACCTTCTCATTTCCTTGAAAAACAAACACAAAACCCTTATAATAAATATGTATAATCAAGCAAGAAAAAGTGTCATATTGATGATGTCCAAAAAAAAGAAAACTTTTTTACTCTGAGCTTATGAGGGGGTGGGTAGTTAGTATGTTTCATCTTTAGTCTATAGAAAATGTTTCTTTAACTCTCAACCATTAGACACAATACCTAACTCATGCTTAATAAGTCATAATTGATTGACTGGTATGATTTATCAGTTTATGCTGCTTCTAATTATTTATTTTTGTCTTACATTTTTTAAAATGGCCAAATATAAATTCTCTGTTACTCTGTCTGTTAACTGTGCACAAAGGGATTGATATGGAAGAAGCCTGAGAATAGATAAGAATACACAGAAAACTTTTGAAAAGGTCTTAAAATAGAATTTAATTCGGGCGCACTCTTTGCAGATGACATGATGGTATACTTAGAGAACCCCAAAGACTCTTCTAAAAAGCTATTAGAAATAATT
This sequence comes from Sminthopsis crassicaudata, assembly GCF_048593235.1. Lineage (NCBI taxonomy): Eukaryota > Metazoa > Chordata > Mammalia > Dasyuromorphia > Dasyuridae > Sminthopsis > Sminthopsis crassicaudata. Next base: position 212,512,829 of record NC_133621.1, read on the forward strand.
CAGAATTTTAGCAAAGTTGCAGGATACAAAATAAATCCACATAAATCCTCAGCATTTTTATACATTACCAATACAATCCAACAGAAAGAGATACAAAGAGAAATTCCATTCAAAATAACGGTCGATAGTATAAAATATTTGGGATTCCATCTACCAAAGAATAGTCAGGAATTATATGAGAAAAATTACAAAACACTTGCCACAAAAATAAAGTCAGATTTAAATAATTGGAAAGACATTCAGTGCTCTTGGATAGGCCGAGTGAATATAATTAAGATGACAATACTCCTTAAACTAATCTATTTATTTAGTGCTATCCCAATCAGACTCCCAAGAAACTATTTTAATGACCTAGAAAAAATAACAAAAGAATTCATATGGAACAACAAAAGGTGGCTAATTTCAAGGGAAGTAATGAAAAAAAAATTAAATGTAGGTGATCTAGCTGTACCTGATCTAGAACTATATTATAAAGCAACAGTCCCCAAAACCATTTGGTATTGGCTAAGAAATAGACTAGTTGATCAGTGGCATAGGTTAGGTTCACAGGGCCAAATAGCAATTTAGTGTTTGACAAACCCAAAGATCCCAAATTTTGGGATAAGAATTCATTATTTGACAAAAACTGCTGGGAAAACTGGAAATGAGTATGGCAGAAACAAGGCATGGACCCACATTTAACACCACATACCAAGATAAGATCAAAATGGGTCCAAGATTTAGGCATAAAGAACGAAATCATAAATAAATTGGAGGAACATGGGATGGTTTACCTCTCGGACTTGTGGAGGAGGAAGGAGTTTGTGTCCAAGGGAGAACTAGAGACCATTATTGATCACAAAATAGAAAATTTTGATTACACCAAATTAAAAAGTTTCTGCACAAACAAAACTAATGCAAACAAGATTAGAAGGGAAGTAAATTGGGAAAACATTTTTACAGTTAAAGGTTCTTATAAAGGCCTCATCTCCAAAATATACAGAGAATTGACTTTAATTTATAAGAAATCAAGCCATTCTCCAATTGATAAATGGTCAAAGGATATGAACAAACAATTTTCAGATGATGAAATTAAAACTATTTCCACTCATATGAAAGAGTGTTCCAAATCACTATTGATCAGAGAAATGCAAATTAAGACAACTCTGAGATATCATTACACACCTGTCAGATTGGCTAAGATGACAGGAACAAATAATGATGAATGTTGGAGGGGCTGTGGGAAAACTGGGACGCTGATGCTTTGTTTGTGGAGTTGTGAAAGAATCCAACCATTCTGGAGAGCAATCTGGAATTATCCCCAAAAAGTTATCAAAATGTGCAAACCCTTTGACCCAGCTGTACTACTACTGGGCTTATATCCCAAGGAAATACTAGGGAAAGGGTCCTGTATGTGCCAAAATGTTTGTGGCAGCCCTTTTCATAGTGGCTAGAAACTGGAAAATGAATGAATGTCCATCGATTGGAGAATGGTTGGGTAAATTATGGTATATAAATGTTATGGAATATTATTGTTCATAAGAAATGACCATCTGGAAGAATACCGAGAGGCTTGGAGAGACTTACATCAAATGATGCTAAGTGAAACGAGCAGAACCAGAAGATCATTATACACTTCAACAATGATACTGTATGAGGATGTATTCTGATGGAAGTAGATATATTCAACATAGAAAAGAGCTAATCCAATTCCAATGGATCAATGATGGACAGATTCAGCTACATCCAGAAAAGGAACACTGGGAAATGAGTGTAAACTGTGAGCATTGTTTTTTTTTTTTTGTTTGTTTGTTTGTTTTGTTTTGTTTTGTTTTGTTTTTTGTTTTTCTTCCCAGATTATTTTTGCCTTGTGAATACAATCCTTCCTTTGCAACAACAACAACAACAAAATTCGGTTCTGCACATATATATATATATATATATATATATATATATATACATATATATATATATATACATATATATATATATATATATATATATATATATATATATATATATATATATATTGTACCTAGGATATACTATAAGATATTTAACATGTATGGGAATGCCCGCCATCCAGGGGAGGGGGTGGAAGGAAGGAGGGGAAAAACTGGGAACAGAAGGGAGTACAAGGGATAATGTTGTAAAAAAAAAATACCTATGCATATGTACTGCCAAAGAAAATGTTATAATTATAAAAAAGAATTTTTAAAAAAAGAATTTAATTCAGGCTTTGGGAGTTCTGATATTTACATGAGATTTTCTTTGTTACCTTCATTATTTTTTATGAACTCATAAATTAATCAAAGTTAGCTTTATTAACCCTTATTCATCTTAATAGAGTTCCGACAGAGACATATGAGTTAAATGACTTGGAACCATCCACCCTAGGCTACTGGGTGGTGAGTAAGCAAATTAAATTTATATTAAGTGATAGCCTCCTCAAGGAAGTTTCTGGTTATCCAGAGTGAAGAATGGAATCAAGGCATGGGCCAAGGCATGGATACCTTGGGATCATCTCATTAATGAAGAAAGATGGAGTTAGGAATAATTAACTAAACCCCAAACTCCAAAGTGAGAGTTACTCCATTTACATACCTAATCATATATTTATATAAATAATCATACATTTCAATGTCATCTGATGACTACATTTATATATTATTGTGGTTGTATAATATCTGCATGGGTAGTTAGTTGTAGAATATTTGTACAAATTCTATTCAATCAATAACAATTTATTAAGCAGTTTCTATATGCCAGGTACTGTGCTAAATGATGCAAATAGATAGTCCCTAACCCTCAAAAAAAGTTATAATCAGGGCAGCCACACAGGCCACACTAGTTGCCTAGGGCGATCTGAATGCAAATTTAGCCTCCTATATGTGACACTAGCTGTGTGATCTTGGCAAGTCACTTAACCCCAATTACCTTAGGGTGAAAAGAAAATTTATAATCTAATGGGAGAAAAAAAAAGGCAAAAAGGAGGCTGAAAAAGTGAGGACTACTGGGGAAGCATGTATCTAGAAAGGAGGCATGGTGGAATCCAGGCCAAAAAAAAATGCAACTGATAGGAAATAAAGAGTTGCCTAGTTTGGTAGACCACATTAAATGTAGACTTTGGGAGTTCTTTGATCACCAGCGCTCAGAGGGATAAAAGGTACCATTGAAGCATGTGAATCAAGCCTAATATCTGTCACATGATAGTGAGTTTCTGAATGATGTTTTTGGTTTGGTTGGGGGGGGGAAGGTATAGTTGAGGTAAAATCTGGTGGAGTCCAATCCCATGAGTGCTGCTGAAAGAAGAATTGAAACAATTAATGAAAAAAAATCTTTTTTTTTTCCTATATAATTACAATGTGATTTTACAAGGAATTTTAGAAATCTGAAAAAAAATTAAATGTATTGTATGTTTATTTTATATATGTCTGGTTTCTTTCTTTTTACAGATTTATATTTCATAATTTCCAATAAAATAACAAGGGCCTCATTGCTTTAATTATTTTGAATCTTTATATCAAAGCTTCTTAAACTTTTCCCATTCATGACCCCTTTTCAAACATGGAAATTATAAATGAATAAATTTTAAATAGGTATATAAAATATGTATACAAATAAAATATTTAGTGACAATAAATCATAATTTTATAAGTCCCATATTCAGTTATAAGACCTTATATGGGGTCACAGTTTAAGAAGCTGGACTCTAATAGGAATAAATAGACTATTCCTTAAAATAGTCAGGAGCATATATTTAAAACCATCAGTAAGCATCATATGTAATGGAGATAAACTGGAACCTTCCCAGTAAGATCAGGAGTGAAACAAGATTGCCCACTATCAATATTACTATTCAATATTGTATTAGAAATGCTAGCCTCGGCAATAAGAGTCAAGAAAGAGATTAAAGGAATAAGAGTAGGTAATGAGGAAATCAAACTATCACTCTATGCAGATGATATGATAGTATACCTAGAGAACCCCAGAAATTCTAATAAAAAGTTATTAGAAATAATTCACGCCTTTAGCAAAGTTGCAGGATACAAAATAAATCTACACAAATCCTCAGCATTTTTATACATCACCAACAAAATCCAACAGCAAGAGATACAAAGAGAAATTCCATTCAAAACAACTGTCGAGAGTATAAAATATTTGGGACCCATCTACCAAAGAAAAGTCAGGAATTATATGAGCAAAATTACAAAACACTTGGCAGAAAAATAAAGTCAGATTTAAATAATTGGAAAGACATTAAGTATTCTTGGATAGGTCGAGTGAATATAATTAAGATGACAATACTCCCTAAACTAATCTATTTATTTAGTGCTATACCAATCAGATTCCCAAGAAACTATTTTAATGACCTAGAAAAAATAACAACAAAATTCATATGGAAGAACAAAAGGTCAAGAATTTCAAGGGAAATAATGGAAAAAAAAAATCAGATGAAGATGGCCTAGCTGTACCTGATCTAAAACTATATAATAAAGCAGCAGTTTCCAAAACCATTTGGTATTGGCTAAGAAATAGACTGTTCGATCAGTGGAACAGGATAGGTTCACAGGACAAAATAGTGTACAACTATAGCAATCTAGTGTTTGACAAACCCCAACATACCAACTTTGGGGATAAGAATTCATTATTAAAAAAAAAAAAAAAACTGTTGGGAAAACTGGAAATTAGTACGCAGAAATTAGATATGGACCCACACTTAACACCATATACCAAGATAAGATCAAGATGGGTCCATGATTTAGGCATAAAGAATGAGATCATAAATAGATTAGAGGAACATAGGATAGTTTACCTCTCAGACTTGTGGAGGAGGAAGGAATTTATGACCAAAGGAGAACTAGAGATCATTATTGATCACAAAATAGAAGATTTTGATTACATCAAATTAAAATGCTTTTGTACAAACAAAACTAATGCAAACAAGATTAGAAGGGAAGTAACAAATTGGGAAAATATTTTTACAGTTAAAGGTTCTTATAAAGGCCTCATTTCCAAAATATATAGAAAACGGACTCTAATTTATAAGAAATCAAACCATTCTCCAATTGATAAATGGTCAAATGATATGAACAGACAATTTTCAGATGATGAAATTAAAACTATTTCCACTCATATGAAAGAGTGTTCCAAATCACTACTGATCAGAGAAATGCAAATTAAGACAACTCTGAGATACCACTACACACCTGTCAGAATGGCTAAGATGACAGGAACAAATAATGATGAATGTTGGAGGGGCTGTGGGAAAACTGGGACACTAATACATTGTTGGTGGAGTTGTAAAGAATCCAGCCATTCTGGAGAGCAATTTGGAACTATGCCCAAAAAGTTATCAAACTGTGCATATCCTTTGATTCAGCAGTGCTACTCCTGGGCTTGTATCCCAAAGAAATACTAAAGAAGGAAAAGGGATCTGTATGTGCCAAAATGTTTGTGGCAGCTCTTTTTGTAGTGGCTAGAAAGTGGAAAATGAATGTATGCCCATCAATTGGAGAATGGTTGGGTAAATTATGGTATATTAATGTTATGGAATATTATTGCTCTGTAAGAAATGAGCAGCAGGATGAATGCAGAGAGGCATGGAGAGATTTACATGAACTGATGTTGAGTGAAATGAGCAGAACCAGGAGTTCACTATACACTTCAACAACAATACTGTATGAAGATATAGTCTAATGGAAGTGGATATCTTCAACATAGAGAAGATCTAATTCAGTTCCAGTTGATCAATGATAGACAGAAACAACTACACCCAGTGAAGGAATGCTGGGAATTGAGTGTAAACTGTTTGCACTATTGTCTTTCTACCCAGGTTACTTATACCCTCGGAATCCAATTCTTATTGTGCAACAAGAAATTTGGTTTTACATGCATATATTGTATCTGGGATATACATTTAACATGTATGGGATTGCCTGTCATCTAGAGGAGGGGGTAGAGGGAGGGAGGGGAAAATTTGGAAAAGTGAATACAAGGGATAATTTTGTAAAAAAAAAATTACCATTGCATATGTACTATCAAAAATTATAATTAAAATTAATTTAAAAAAAAAAGCTGGACTCCATACCTTCCTATATTTCTATACCTATGTAATGTTTTTAATGTTCAATCATTGTAACAGTAGCTTAATTTAAATTCAATTAAGAAGTAACATTTTCAATAGTATTAAATAAATAAGAATAAAGAAAGGGAGATACATTTCTCACTTGTAATATGCTTAATTAAAGATAACTACCCATCCTGCAAATATTTATACAAGCTGATTCTGAGCAAAATAAGTAGAAACAGGAATATATTGTACACCATAACAGCAAGATTGTGTGATAATCAACTATGAAAGACTTAGTTCTTCTCAGTGGTTCAACGATCCAAGGCAATTCCAATAAACTTTGAATAGAAAATGCCATCTTCATCAGAAGAGAGAACTAAGGAAACTAAATGTAAATCAACACATGCCATGTTCATTTTTTTTTCCTTTTTCTTCTTTTTTTTCTCTCATGGTATTTCCTTTTGTTCTGATTTTTTTTCTCCCAACCTGATTCATAATAAAATATGTAGTTAAAAAATTAATGCACCTGTATAACCAGAAAAAAGAAATAATAAAAAGGAAAAAAATAACTACACAAGCATCATCTTTGACAAAACATGAAATTTAAAAGTAGTCCTTAGTTATTTAGATTTGTATATTTTAAAAATCATATTAAACTTTATAAATCTTAGAAGTAACATAAAGCAAGGGAGAAGACACTAGTTTTTGAGGCAGGAAGACTTGAATTCAAATTTCTTGGACACTCAATGGTTCTGTAATCCCAGAGAAGTCACTCAAGGATTCCTTATTTTATTTTATTTTTTTTTTTCATTTCTAAAAGAGACTTGGTAGCCTCTAGGGGGCATTCTAGTTCTAAATTCTGTAATCCCATGATAAAATTCCTCTATCAAGAAACATTTTATGCCAACATTATTTATTTGGTGTCTATTGTGTTCAAAATTATCCAAAATTATCTTTCATCTAAAATTATGACCCATATTTCCCAATTGATAGCTTGTGTGCACTATCCCATTCATTCAGCTTCATTCAACTCATCTAGTTTCTTAAAGACTTAAAGGAAGGATGAGAACAAATCAATTCTCAATCATTTTTGTCATTTTTTTATTCAAACCATTTTGAATACAATGATTAATAATAGAGCCCTTGTGCCTTACAGAGAAAAAATGGTTTTGCTTTTTGTTTGTTTGTGGGGAAAGAGAATTGTTTGTTTGTTTACTATTGTTCCTCTAAGAGAAGTACAAAAACAACAACAAAAAATGTCAGCAAAAATCCTTAATGATTATTATTCCTGGAATAAAAAATCTGGAGATATATATTCCCTTCTTCAATTTGCATGTTACCAACTAAATGCATGGTATGATAGCCATTTCACTTTTCTGGAAATCTTTAGGACATTTTCTCTCTTGCATAAGATTCAAAAGCCTTCTTCCCTACTTTAAATTTATGGTAAGTAAATCTGCGATTTATAAGAATGAGAAATACAAAATAATTTATGAATAAAAAAGCATTTAAGAGTTAATTACGTGTTAAGTAAAGGCAATACACAAATATGAGGAATACACTTTTTTGTTTGTTTTGGCTTGATTTTTGTTTTTGTTTGTCTGTTTGTTTTGTTTTGTTTAAACAAGTCCTCATAGAACTTTTTTTAATGAGAGGAGACCATGAAGAAAACACATCTAACAGAATGTTTATCAGGGAAGTGGGTTTTGTTATGGAATGACACCATGATGGTGAAAAGAGACAGAGGGAGGAGAGACAGAAATAATAGTGATCAGTGCTCTGGGAAACTCTCTAAATTGCAGGAAAGATACTAACCCTCATTAATAGGGGGAAATTCAGACACTCAGGATTTCCTTATAGCAGTGAAATAATATACACTTCTTCTCCTATCTTAAGAAATGATAATCAGCAGTTAGGTGGTGAAGTGAAAAGTATTGAAACAAGAGTTCAAATCTAAACTCAGAGACTTACCAGTTGGATGACCCTGGGCAAATTATTTAAAACTCTCTGTCTCAGTTTTGTCATCTACAAAATGGGAATAATAATGTCAGCTCCTACTTAGAATTGTTAGGGTAAAATGAGATGATTTTTTAAAAGCATTTTGCAAATCTTAAAATATTCATAAATCCTAGATGCTACTATAACCAAGGTGATAGCCAATCTTTGTTTTAAAAATACTGACTGCAATTGAGTTATTTGCCATGTCTCACTGAAATATAAGAACTGGATTAGCCAAGAAAATTAAGGTGATCTGTCCTGCTGCTTTGACCCATTTAATTTTAGATATGATCCAAGTATCTATTTCTAATATTAATATTTAAAAGACCTAGAATAGCAGATAATGAACAGTTAGATAATTTCCCCATTCATTGAGATTTTAAGGTCAGAAGCAGTTGATACTATGAAAAATTGTGAAAATCTTATTTTTTAAAAATACTTTCTAGATTGACTGCTATACAGCTAGATATTATTCATCTCAATTAAATATTTCAAATTACAAATCAAGAATTTGTGAATGCTCACTATGGGTCAGACCCTGTGCTATATATTAGGTTTACAAAGACAAAACAAAATAGACTCTTCCCACTAGAAACTTAAATTCTATGGGGTTTTCTATATTGTTACATATGGGAGCACAATTATTTAAAAAATTGCTACTTATCGGGCAAACAGGCTAGCACAGTAGAATGAGCAAGGTATCCTGAGACAAAGATCTGAAGTCATATGGGTCAAGTAATTCAAATGACCACCACCACCTACCATCTTCCCTCAGATCTTGATGAAGATAGTTCATAATTGTGAGTTTAAGAGCCTTGGGAATAGCAGTGCTCCAGAACAACTGGACCTACTTCAATGCCAACTTCTGCAGCCATGGTTAAGGGGAAAAGGGGGAAAGAGAACAGAGTTGATATATAATTTACAGCAGCAAATTAATATGATAATCTTGTATTTCATAAGTACAAAGATAAGGCTTTAGAATCAGAATTGATTATTTTGTTTAAAAAATTTGGAAAAACTGGAAATCAATATGGATAAAATGGACAAAGATCAATATATTCATCATTTATCAAAATAACATCAAAATTGGATATATGATCTAGACATTAAAAGAAATATTACAAGAAAATTAGAAGAACATAGAACATATTACTTACCATACTTATGAATAGGTGAATAACCCATGCAAAAAAAAAGAGATAGGGAGCAAAGTTAGGTATAAAATAGATAATTTTTATTACCTTTCTCATTATTACCAGCAACAGCTGCTGACTGACTTACACTAACAAGCAATAAGCATAAGATCCCTGGTAGTAGAAGTACCTTCTCTTTCCCCAGGATTACTCATACTTTTAATCCATATCTCTTAGGTTTGTTGTTCTACCATTAAAAGGGACTTCTATACACAAGAGGCAAGCTTTCCACTAATTGACAATCAATTGTCACCCACATATAGACGAGACAGCTTAGAGGAAGGAACAAGACACTCTGAGAGATAAAGAGGAAACATAATGTATCAGCTAAGTCAAACAACTCTCATCAGTTTTCCTCTTAAACTCTGATGAAAATAACTAGCCATGCTTTTAGACTAATGTCCACAGCTTTCATCCTGAGAATCAAGTTCTGTGAAGAGTCAGTCTGGCAATTGCCCCTACATGTGTCACAGCCAAATAGAAAAAAATATATATGTTTTGCAACGAAAGTCTTTGGCAATGTCAAGGGGTTCAGCATCAGAAACTGATAAATGATTATGTTAGTGGAAATGACATTAAAGAAGAGGTACTAGTATCTGTTTCACCACTATACCCTAAGGACAATGGGAATTTCTATCTGATTTGCAGCTAAAACTTTTCGGCTATTATATTCCCTCTCCCTTTAGAATGTGAGCTTTTTGAGAAGAGGGACTAATTCATTTGTTCATTTGTTTCCCTAGTACTTAGCATGGGACTTTGCACATAATAAGTACATTTAAAATGTTTTATTCACTCATTCATTTATAATATTTCATAATTTGTTGTGGTGAAAATAAAAGAAAATGCAACAGGTAGTGGTCCAGTTCCAATTGATCACCATCTCTAAACTTAGCTAGAGTAGTTCTCAGAAGATCAATAGTCGACTCATTGCTGAGTACTTAAACCTTTTCAGTTTGGTAGCTCCTGTCAGTTTTTACTCCAGCTCTGTTTGAACCAAGACTCACCCTAATGCTATGATGAATCATCTGAGGAGTGGAATTTTTTTTCACTGTGGTGAGCAAATTGAGGAAATATGAGATTTTGAAGAAAAGGACTGGAAGTCTGCATTTTGTCACAGATCTTTGGTCTAGATATTTCACTTTATAGTCAAAAAAATCATTTACCCTCTCTATGAGACTATATTTCATAGGCAAGTATAGTCATTTTTACCACCTACCTACTTCCCAGGGACAGAGAGATTTAAGGAAATAATATGGGGAGAGTTTTACAGTCCTGCGGTAGAAAGAGCTGTTGTAATACAGAATATTTCTTTTAATCACTACATATATATATATATATATATATATATATATATATATATATATATATATATATATATACATATATATATATATATTAGAATTAAGATAGTTAAATGTTGAACTTAGTTCTAGGTATATTATATCTGAAAATATATTTAAAATACTTAGAGGAAGATATGCTTTCATATTATATTCCATATTGTTTACCAAGTAGACCACTGATTTTTTAATTAAATTACCTTCTTATTAATTCACTAACTACTAAGCAGTTTTATTATTATTACATTTTAAAATATTGGTGTGATATTGTTCATGATTTTCAGCAGTCCTTCCTCTCTATGTATCTTGTCATTTGGTCATTTTTTTTTTTTTTCAGTTGTGCTTGACTTTCCGTTACCCGATTGGAGGTTATTTGGCAAAGATTCTGGAGTGGTTTGCCACTTCCTTCTTCAGATTTTTTGACTGAGGATGGGGAAATGGAGGCAAACAGGGTTGAAAGACTTGCCCAGGATCCTAAAGTTGGTGGCCAGATCTGAACTCAGGAAGAGGAGTCTTACTGATTCCAGGTCAGTCACTTTATCCACTGAACCATGTCCCATAAATACAAGTTATTAATCATATTAAACCAACACTACTCACTACATATCTAAAATACACAGTAATAGGACCTAGCTATATAGTGTGAAGTATATGAAATCCTTACATAACTAACCACTTTGTTCACAGAAGGGTTTGTATCATCTGTCCCATATCAATTATTAAGTTTTATGAGCAGGTTGCACTAGATAATCTCTATGATTTATTGCTACTCCAATATTCTGTAATTCTGTACCTATATTCAATATCTTAGCAACTCAAGTCATAAATCATAGCCTATGAAAATAGAGATTAAGTGACTTTGCCCATGAGATTTAAGCCAGTCTTCCTTACTTCAAGCTCAGCACTCAGTGCATTAGGCCCCCAAGTGGATAAAACATTGGAAACAAGGAGGCTTGAGTTTAAATCTAGGCTGAGATACTGCCTGTGTGACTCTGGATAAGTCACTTCATCTCTGTCTACCTCAATTTCCTTCTCTGCAAAATGGAAATGAGAAGGGAATCTACCTCCCTGAGTCAAAAGAATAAAATGTAAAATCTAATGATTATTAAATACTTGCCATTATATAGCATCTTGTTTCCAACTTGCAATTACATTAACATAATCATAATTCTGAATGTGAGAATGCTACTTCTCCATTCAACCTGATATAGGTTCAACTTTTGCAAGAAAGAATCCTCTAAATGCCCTTCTGTTATAAACCAGATGAGTTTAAACCAAAAGGTCCTTGGTGAGAAACAGATTTTAGATTTCAGATGTTCTCAACCTTCCTCCCCTTGTCTGCTAATATTTTATGTTCCTCTGGGAATTTACTGGGCTTGCTCATTATAGAAATTACTTCATGAACCATCTCAGACCAGCTGCTTGCTACAAATAACAAAGGTAAAGTGACATTTTCATAATTTGTTCATAAATTTAAACACCTAAAATACATGTCTGTGGAATGACAGGATAGAAGTTTTCCCTATAGTTATTTGATACCTAAATTGGGATGCCTTGAGGTCTGGGAGTGGGGAGAAGTATTGTTTATTTGCATTTTAATAGAGTGAGAATCCCATTTTGAAAACTGCTGCAGTTTCATTTTAAACTAAGCCATGTTTGAATGGACTCATTTCAGCATTTTTAAACACCCCTGTTTCCCATTAAACTACTACATACATTTAATTTCCTCAATTGAAACTTCTGTAGATAACAATATACAGCAAAAAGCTCAAACACTGAACATTTCATGGAGAACAAAATAACTAATAGTACTTTGGTGGTATGGTTCCAATCCAGTGCCCAGAGAAGTATTGCATCTGACAAGACAGATTTTCATTCTCTTAAATGGTCAGACACCAAAACTCAATATACCAATTTAAGATGACTACACAGCATTACCACTCTTTGAGGAGAGCAGTTGATTATATCTGTCTCCTTTCCCATTGATGTCACTGAACAAAAATGGATTGATTTTCTTTAAATATTTTATTTCACTAAATGACTTGGTAAAATGTATCGAAAATGCAGAGGACTATAGCTGCTCTACATTCTCTTCCCCAAATTTACAATAAATGGCCCTATGGAGGATTTATGATATTCTTTCAAATTAGAAAGAAATGAGAAAATTGGAATGTGATTTTCATATTGCAAGGAATGCTTACCTATCATAGCACACACTGATTCTTTATGAGTGCCATTAGCCCTTCTGTACTAGCAACTAACTTTAATTAAGCCTAATTACTGTTATGTGTCATACCAGGATTCTGAATTTCTTGCTAAAACTGATCTTAAATCCATTTTGTTGGTTATCTATAACCTTCTGAGTTAGGAATCCAGTCTATAGTTTCATTGGGCTTGTTTATTATCTACCCTGAGAAATAACTATAACACTTGATTATTACTTCATTAAAACTCTATTATAATGTTCTATCATAAGTTTGGACATGACACTAAGTTCTTGAAAGTCATAGCCACAGAATACAACTGGGACAGGTTATACCAAGCTGAAAATTATTTTATATGGATAACAAATTGGGAAGGGGACAATCAGTGCTCAAAGAGGCCCTGTATCAATGGAAGAAGGACCAAAACCAGTGAAATCTCAGATCCACAGAAAACTGATCATAATTGGACTGATCACAAGGAATAGTTTCCTATTATAACTTATACCTGTCATTTAGTAGTTTTGGAATTGGTTGTTCTACCCTATAATCACCTAGTATATACATACTTCTTTTTAAAAAATCAGTTACATGTGTTCAGAGAAAGTGATCTGATTTATTGAAATTGTAATATGGCACTAACAAGTTTTCTTATGAATTATCATACTAGAATCCTGATGAGCAGATCATTTCCATGGATGATAAAGATGAGATTCAACCTTCATTAATGAAAAAAAAAATATATATATATAAACAAACAAACACATACACATCATTTTTTACAAAATCATTTTAGTCTGAAAACTGATGTGATCCCATTAAACAACATATTCTTTCTGACTAATGGAAATGACATTTAATACATTGTACTGTCCCCTTCAAACCTAGAGCACTATAATCAATTATAAAAGCTATTTTTAAGAAATACATGGGGAAAGTGGAGCCCAGCTGGAAGAGGCTGATCAATATTCTAAGAAGACTAGAAAGCATTCTATCTGAGGAAGAGTTATAAAAACTAGGGATGGATAGCATGGAAAAGAGAAGACTTGGCTCAAAGGAATGAGATCAATATGAGTATTTTCATTAAGTATTTAAAAGATTATTGCATAGAAGAGGAATTTGACTGGTTCTGGTTCTACTTGGTCCTAGAGTGTAGAACTTGTAGCAATGTGTGGGAGATATACAGATATAAGCTTGATATAAAGAACAAAATTCCTAGCAATTAGAATTGAAATGAACTAGCTTAAGAAATGGTTAGTTCATCCCCAGAAATCTTTAAGCAGAAAATGGAGGTCAACATCTTAGAGATCATATATTCAAGATAGAAGTGTCCATAAATATAAAGTCTACCTGTTTCCTTTTGTAGACCAGAAAACTAAGACTAGAGAAGTTCACATGTGATAATCATTAGGGGCAGATTTAAATCTAGGTCCTCTGGGTCTAAATCTACAACTCTTTTCACACATCATAATTGAAGAAATGATTCTTGGTTAGATTGGATAGACTTTGTCTTGAGGAATTTTACCCATCACAAAGTCAATATTTCAGGAAATCAAATTCTATAGATGTCATTGTTCCTCTTGTGAGATAAGGAAATTAGGATCAGAGCAGTTAAATTAATTGAACATTTAATTCAACTAAATAAGTATGAAAGGTAGGATTATAGCCTATGTTTACTTGATTCCAATTTCAGTATTATAGAACATAAATCAAGACACTGCTATGAATTTCTTATGGCTAACACTACATTTCCCCTCCTCTTTTTAGTAAATCATATAGTCATCACAAAAATTTATTTTTTCATCAAGGCTAGTGAATGCAGTTACTTAAAATTTTTATCTCCAATTCTTATCTGATGATCCTTATTCTGAAGAAAATAATTTCATGTTTCTCCTCATTATAGTGGAGTAGCTGTTTACTATTTTCTGTTCAGTTACAAGATATTACTAACTTAAAAGGACAGTACAGTGATGTGTGCAGGAACAAAATATTCTTGAGACAACTCACATTTTAATAACTTACTTGAGTATGCCTAGCCAGAGTTATCTCTGACCTCCACACTGTCACAAACATTTTTGTGTTAAATACAAGGGGGAGTGAAGCAAATCTTTGTTAAAAAATAACTTGAAAACATCTAACTAGAATGGTGTGTCCTGCCTCACCTAAAATCATTACTTTAGCCAGATAGTCAAGATATTAAAATATATGCTGATGGTGCTAGTCAGAGCTTTAGAATTGGAAAGGACAGCAAGTCCTATTCTAAGCAAATTCAATTCCTATTCCTCACAAATGAGAAAACAGATCTACAAAGTGAGTGACAAATAAATTGTACAGAAAGCAAATCAACCTGGAATTTGAACTCATGTTCTTTGATTCCCAGGACGTTATCCTTTTCTATCTGTTCTACATGTGATTATATATATATATATATATATATATATATATATATATATATATATGCAGGAATTGTTCCGATACAGACATCAGCTATTAACTAAGATAAAGAATTTAAAACACTTTCATACATAAAAATAAAATAAAATAAAGCCTATATTCCAAACTAAACAATATTGTAATTATACATCAAAATTCATATAACTAATTAAATTCAACTTATATAAGAAGTGGAGATCCAATCTGGTTATTTCATTGTTTTGAATACTTGTCCCTTAATTGATTCTACTAAAGATTATTGAAAAAATAAAAAGGGGAATGTTGGATTTTAAAATAGTTACATGGAATTTAAAGACTTTAGCAGAAGCAAAAGCAATGCAATACAATTAGAAGGTATATAATTAACAGGAAAAATTTGCAGCAAATTTCTATGACTAAGGTCTGATATCTGGATATATAGAAATAGATTCAAGTACACTTAAACAGAAATCATTCACCAATCGACAAATGGTCAATTTTTATAAATAGAAATCTCTCAAAAGAAGAAGCTTCAGTGATCAGCATCCGTACATTTTTTTTAAATGTTCTGAATCAATACATAGAATAACATGAATCGCAACTCAAAAATCCTCTCATATCTATCAAATTGACACAAAAAATAATGATTGTTAGTTTGATCAGTGGGTCACATATTTAGAACTAAAAGAGTCTTTAAAAGACAAAAAAAAAAAACAACAAACAAACAAACAAAAAAAACCTGAGAAGGGGAAGTTGACCAATGTCACAAGCAAGTAAGTTGTTGAAACATGAAGAGAATTCTATTCTGTATTACCTAATACTTTTCTTAAATGCAAAGAAGAGAAAAGGAGGCAGTTCAAAAGGAAGCGGTGATTACAGGGCAGCTTTGAAAGTGACAGGCTGAATTTCTATACATTTAAAAAGGAAGCTTTGTGTAAGAGCTGAGAGAGATTATACATTGAGGACTCCTACTCAAACTCTAATCAGTATTAATCAATTCATTATGATTCTAGAAAGGTTAATGATATTTATTATTTCAATTTACTCACTTTGTGATACATATTTAATCAGACATTTAATAATAGGTAAAATAATAAACAGTATAACACTCCATATTTTGTATTTGTCACACAGGGATGGAGATACTAATAGAAGGACTGTATAATAGGTCTCAAAGTATAATGTAATATTCATTTCTTGCTTGCCAAGTATGGAGCTCACAAGTACAATCACAAGAATGCTGACAAAGATATCTCCTATCTTACTCCAATTCCATGACCAAACCAAGCATAGGTGGTATGATATGGAAAGCCCCCCTGATATTTATAGCTCATACCACTGTTAGGTTCTTACTAAGTGCTAAGTCGGTACTTAACAATTCTCTAGTTCCGGCCTTTCTTGGTAGTTTGACTTGTGAATTCCTAAGGAAGAACTTGCATGCTTGGGAGGAGCAAGCTCATTGCTTGAAGTGGTTCTTCCCAGAAGCCCTTGCATTATCCCACACCCATTCTCTGGGAGGAAAAAAGAGGACAGCACTCCAGAAAGAGAAGAAGTATCTGCACTACATCAGGCCTGATGCGGCTCTCTGTAAGAAGGGAAGTCGGCTCTCTACATTAAGAAGAATCTGTCAGAGAGTTTTGAGTTGACACTGCAGATCTCCCCCCAGAGAGCAATCATCAGCGTCTGGAGACAACAGAATGCTACATACTACCTCCTCTTATACAACCTAAAAAGGAACCAATTCATCTGGTCACTACCTAGTCAGGAAACATATTCCCTACTTCACTCAATTCGTGATTCTGCTGAAATGCCATTTTTAGCTTATGTGCCATATGTCAACCAATGGATTTCTATATTTTGCACAGCCACTTTAGAATGTTCAGGTAATAAGTCTGGTATTAAGTCTTATAAAAATAAGGTTCAGGAAGAAAGGGTTATCTCAGGCCTTGAGGATGGTCTAGAACCCTTTTCATTAGAGGGGATCAGATCCCTTAAAGTTCTTTGACGCAGAGCTTTGCCTCAGTTTCTCTTTTAGCCATTTAAAGAGATTTTTGTCCTCACAGAGCTTTAGTTACACATATTCTCTTCTACTTATTTTGTTTATTAGTGTTTAAGAAGGTTAAAATAAAAATAAAATTTTGTTAAAGTGCATTTTTTCTGATTTCATGTACAATTTATTTCAGTTCATAATTTTATGACCTTTTAGCTGTATTTTAAATATTCTTGGATCTCCAATTGCTTACTAATTTCTCAGTATAACAAATTCTAAAAGAAACACAGTATTTCACTTAATTTATCTAAAATATCTATTGCTTTTGTATAGTTGGGGAAAAGGGGGAATGGAAATAGGAAACACAATTGTTTTAAAATATCTTGATTGATCAACTATTTAGAAATTCCCTAAATCACCTGGTAGCTTAATAGTGAAAAATCCTCAACTCCTATATACAAAAATACTTTGTCAAATCAAGGACATGGTAAAGTATATGAGAGAGTTTCATCAACTGTTGTAGCAACTTCTTGCTATGTTTTTGTATAAAAGAACTTGAGACACTAGAAACGGTAGCTTCAGCAATAAGAGCCGAGAAAGAGATTCAAGGAATTAGAGTAGGAAATGAGGAAATCAAACTATCACTCTTTGCAGATGACATGATAGTATACTTAGAGAACCCCAAAGACTCTGCTAAAAAGCTATTAGAAATAATTCAGAATTTTAGCAAAGTGGCAGGATACAAAATAAATCCACATAAATCCTCAGCATTCTTATATATCACCAACAAAACAGCAAGAGATACAAAGAGAAATTCCATTCCAAACAAATGTTGAGAGTATAAAGTATTGGGAATCCATCTACCAAAGAAAAGTCAGGAATTATATGAGAAAAATTACAAAACACTTGCCAAAAAAATAAAGTCAGATTTAAATAATTGGAAAGACATTCAGTGCTCTTGGATAGGCCAAGTGAATATAATAAAGATGACAATACTCCCCAAACTAATCTATTTATTTAGTGCTATACCAATCAGACTCCCAAGAAACTATTTTAATGACCTAGAAAAAATAACAACAAAATTCATATGGAAGAATAAAAGGTCGAGAATTGCAAGGGAACTAATGAAAAAAAAGTCAGAGGAAGGTAGTCTAAGTGTACCTGATCTAAAGCTATATTATATAGCAGCAGTCACCAAAACCATTTGGTACTGGCTAAGAAATAGACCGGTAGATCAGTGGAACAGATTAGATACAAAGGACAAAAAAGGGTACATCTATAGCAATCTAATCTTTGACAAACCCAAAGATACCAACATTAGGGACAAATATTCATTATTTGGAAAAAACTGTTGGGAAAACTGGAAATTAGTATGGCAGCAATTAGATATGGATCTACACTTAACACCATATACCAAGATAAGATCAAAATGGGTCCATAATTTAGGCATAAAGAGTGAGATCATAAATAGATTAGAAGAACAGAGAATAGTCTACCTCTCAGACCCATGGAGGAGGAAGGAATTTATGACCAGAGGAGAAGTAGAGATCATTATTGATCACAAAATAGAAGATTTTGATTACATCAAACTAAAAAGTTTCTGTACAAACAATACTAATGCAAACAAGATTAGAAGGGAAGTAACAAATGGGGAAAATATTTTTAAAAGTAAAGGTTCTGATAAAGGTCTCATTTCCAAAATATATAGAGAACTGACCCTAATTTATAGGAAACCAAACCATTCTCCAATTGATAAATGGTCAAGGGATATGAACAGACAATTCTCAGATGATGAAAGTGAAACTATTTCCACTCATATGAAAGAGTGTTCCAAATCACTACTGATCAGAGAAATGCAAATTAAGACAACTCTGAGATACCACTACACACCTGTCAGATTGGCTAAGATGACAGGAACAAATAATGATGAATGTTGGAGGGGATGTGGAAAAACTGGGACACTGATACATTGTTGGTGGAGTTGTGAAAGAATCCAGCCATTCTGAAGAGCAATTTGGAACTAAGCCCAAAAAGTTATCAAACTGTGCATACCCTTTGACCCAGCATTACTGTTATTAGGATTATATCCCAAAGAAATACTAAAGAGCAGAAAGGGACCTGTATGTGCCAAAATGTTTGTGGCGGCTCTTTTTGTAGTGGCTAGAAACTGGAAGTTGAATGGATGTCCATCAATTGGAGAATGGTTGGGTAAATTGTGGTATATGAAGGTTATGGAATATTATTGCTCTGTAAGAAATGACCAGCAGGAGGAATACAGAGAGGTTTGGAGAGACTTAAATCAACTGATGCTGAGTGAAATGAGCAGAACCAGAAGATCACTATACACTTCAACAACAATACTGTATGAGGATGTATTCTGATGGAAGTGGAAATCTTCAACATAAAGAAGATCCAACTCACTTCCAGTTGATCAATGATGGACAGAAATAACTACACCCAGAGAAGGAACACTGGGAAATGAATGTAAATTGTTAGCACTACTGTTTATCTACCCAGATTACTTTTACCTTCTGAAGCTAATAATTAATGTGCAACAAGAAAATGGTATTTACACACATATATTGTATCTAGGTTATATTGTAAAACATGTAAAATGTATGGGATTACCTGTCATCGGGGGGAGGGAGTGGAGGGAGGGAGGGGATAATTTGGAAAAATGAATTAAAAAAAAAAAAGAACTTGAGACAGCTAGGTAGTACAAGAGATAGATCACCAAG